>NW_028320005.1:0-174534 GCF_062004578.1 Staurois parvus | reverse complement strand
CCAAGAACCTGGTCTGTCTCATAAGGCTCTGATGGCACAACGGTGGCAAAACAAGTCATGTGGAGGCATAAAGGCCTTCTATTACCTAATTGTGTCCTGACTGTCACAGCCTTCACAAGAAGGCTTCTTTGTTTCAAGAGACTTCTAAGTCTACAAGAGGTTTTCTTGTGTTAGGGCAATGCAGGGAAGATGCAGCCACCAACCCGAGAGACAGAATGTAAGGAAACTGCCTCATAAGGGTCTCCTGCTGGTGTGTAATGTTGTCACACATGGGCCTTAAAAGTGACACTAAACCAGGGCTTGACAAATCCCAGGCGCCAGGTTACCATGGCGACTGGAAACTGAGTCTTGGCGCCTGGGCTACACTGCAGCAGTAATCTGGACTCAGTCTCCCCATGTGGCTCCCCTCCGGGTGCAGCAGTCGGGCTGCCCGGTAATTGAGGTCTCGGCTTTGTGGCCTGCTGGAGCAGGATCCAGTGCTCATTTGTGGGAACCGGCGCCCTCCTCTAGTAGGTGGGGCTGTGATGAGCTCCCTGCCATCCCACCTTCGACACCTCCTTCCCAGTTTGACAGCTGGGTGCTGGAATTGCAGTTATGGGTGCCGGATTGCTCCAGTGATTAGACAAGGCGTGTGGGGCAGCTGGCTATCACTTCTGTTCCTTTTATCCACCCCCCTCCCCCACTAAGAGGGAAACACAGATTTGAGTTAAGCAACAGAACAGATCCAATCGGAAAATCCATGCAGCCCCACCAGGGCCTCCTCATCAGTCCCCATCAGGGCCGCCTACCAGTGCCCCATCAGGGCCGCCTACCAGTGCCCCATCAGGGCCGCCTACCAGTGCCCCATCAGGGCCGCCTACCAGTGCCCCATCAGGGCCGCCTACTAGTGCCCCATCAGGGCCGCCTACCAGTGCCCCATCAGTGCACACAAGTGCTGCCTATCAGTACCCATCACTGCAGCCTCATCAAAGAACATCAATGAAGAAGAAAAAAATTACATATTTGCAAAAAACTTTATAAACTGAAAATTTACTTTTTTTTTTTTTGATTTTCTGTCTTTTTCTGTTCAGCACCAGGCAAGAACAATTCCTATCGCCCGATGCCATGGAAATGCAGCTCCAGGCGCCGGTCAGCCGACTTAAAAAACTGGGTCCTAACTTTTTTTAGCTGGCTCCTAGAGAGTCAAAGCAAAAGTTGTCAAGCCCTGCACTAAACAATTTTTGTTTAAACCAGCCTCCCAAATCTGCACAGCGTTAAAAAGCACAGAATTGGACTGAATAAAAAAAAATATATATTTTTTTTTTTTCCTTTTTTAAAGCAGCTGGTTATCTTACACACTCCCCTGCTGCAGCTTCTTGACTTTTGTGTGAATACTGCAGTTAGATGCACTGCTCTACAATAACTGACACATTACACTGCACTGCTGGAAAGATCAACAAGTATTAGCTCTGGGCAACTAAAAGGATGTAAGGGAGAATATTGTTTAGTTGTCCAGAGTTGGTCTTTAAAGGACTCACGCTGCTATATATTACTATATTATGTAGATTTTATACATGCTTTAACATGGCTTTGTACAAAAATGCACTGAAGTGAACAGGCCTGATTGCACGGATTTTCTTTTGTCTGTATCTTCAATGGACGATCCAAAATGTATGATTGCTCCAGAGTGAACGAGCCCCCTCTGACTGCACCAAAACATAAAGATGTGAATGGGAGCCAAAGAAAAAAAATTTACAAAACTGCTTGACAAAGTGGAACTAACTAAAATCAGAAATTACAACCCATTTTTGTTTTTTTTTTAGCCCCTTTCCCGTAGACTAGCTTCATCACCTGTTGATCTGGTGAGAAGATCCATTAATTTCCCACCTCCTGTGATAGGGTGACAAGGCAGTTTTTCTTGCAGTGAAAATCACACTGTAAAGATAATTCAAGATGGACAATTCGTTCTAAATGTACTTTAACCGCTCCGGACCGCATGCCCACATTGTACTGCGGTCATGCGTCTCGTACAGGCACAGCAACATACCTGTATGTCACTGCCTTCTTCCAGGTTGAGGGCACACATGGCGCCCAAACTACCAGTGGCTCCCAGTTGCCCACCGGATAAAATTCAACACACTATGACACCCATACACACACAAAAATAAATACTTTTTCATTGTAATGGCCCCTAACTTCCAGGTTCTTGGCCGGGTGAGAATGATGTAACCAGTCGCCTCCTGGGATACTCTTATCATGCATTCTCGGGAGGCAAACTACCAAATAATGAGCATGCGCTGCGTCATAAGATGGGCCGCTGTCTTGTTCTGGTTCTTGCAGACTGCACAAGTGCATCTGGAGGCCGGGGGGCTCCAAGAACCAGGAAGAGACAGCCGCCAGAGGAAAAGGTTGGTGCTGGGACCCGGTGGATAGAAGCGGATCACAACAGAATACTGCTGGATTCACTGGATGTGTATGTTTACCAGGGTGGATAAAAATCATCGATTTTTTTGATTCAAAAAAACCCGATTTTTTTGATTTAATAAAAAAAAATCCGATTTAAATAAAAAAAAAAAATCAGATTTTTTTAAATTGGATTTTTTTAAATTAAATTGGATTTTTTTTAATTAAATTGGATTTTTTTTAATTAAATTGGATTTTTTTGAATAAAATTGGATTTTTTTGAATAAAATGCTTTTTGAGGAAAATATATAGCCATCCAAAGGTTATTCCATCATGAAATAAAGATTAGTTTTTTTAATTATGTAGAATAAGGCTGTATATGTTTAATTGTTTTGGTAAATAAATTCCATGAATCCATTCACAATGTCATGCTCTTCCAGAGGTTTTTGTAAGATTATTGGGCAGTTTCTCTGCCTACAAGATATTATCACAGATGTTCGGTTTACTTTTGCAGTTCTCAAAACTGAATTGGACTCAGCGGAGATCACATGCCTCTTCTTCACAGCAAAAATGTTATAACATGAACAGAGTTAAGAAAAAGACCTTCATCCTAACTTCTACAAACCTATGAATACAGAATCAACCCCTTCAGTGCGAAGTTTCAAGAAGTTCAGTGAATAGAATAGAAACAATATTTTTCTGATTGTTTGGAGTGGAATAGATCTGCACAAGAAGAAAGTGAAACTAAGTGTGAGGGGGAGGGGCTGACAGTCTAAGTTTCTTCAAATATATAGATTTTGTTTAGCCAAATTAGTTACCAAACATGGATGTTTAAGCAAATCACATATGTGGAATGTTATTGTTTCAGATGAATAAATCTATTTAAATTGTTATTAAGGTAATGATTGTTTTTCTCCTTCCTAAATACAACAGAAAAGTTGTCCAAATATGAATGATTAACCTATTAAACTGGGGATAAAAAAACTAATATGAAAAGTTGTTATTCTAAAAATCTTCATCTACTTGCATATTAAAGTTATACCAGCAAGAATTAGTCTTTATGGAGAAAACTAGGATTTACATCAAGCCTTACTGACTAGGGATTTAAATCAAATCCACCCTGGTGTTTACTGAACAGAAATGAGCAAAGCAGGTAAGAGGGGACTGAAAAAAAAAAACAAAGAACAAAAATGGGTGGTGAAGTTCCTTATTAATTGCAGGGATAACCACCACGGTCATTGCGATTGTTAATGCCGTCACTAGGCTGCATTACATGTCATTCTGTATTCTTTCCAGAGTCAACTAACTGCTAAATAAATCCTTATTCAACTTTTATGACCAGAATGGGTGTTTTGTATCCCCCGACACAGATTTCTCCACAAGCCCAACGAATGTTGTATACTGTAGCACAACGTAAAACTGATGTTCTTCACCCTCAATAACAGTTCCGATAGATGAATGAAAGCAAAAACAAAAAAAAACAAAAAAAAAAAAACTTCACAGCACATTGAAAAGCAATCAGAAGGAGAAGGTAAAGCTGTTTATACAGAGGAATTCAGAGGACAAGCAGAAAGTCATTATAAAACATGACCCACTTTGTTCATAGTAACGAGAATCAAGTAATTGCTCTGATATGATGTACGTTACTAGATTCTTCTTCCATGAACTTCGATGCATTTACTGGCCTCGTTATTCTAGATCGTTCAAGAAATGTGCCATTAAGATAACTGAATGTAATATAGGTGCCCCTGCCCCACTGCATAGTCCTGTCTGAATCCTCGCTCTTCTCCACTGCTGTGAAACATCATAACTTGGTTGTCAATCATTTGGAATGCCAACAGGTCTTGTCCCTCTTCCGCCAGCCTGGGACTGGACAATGAAAAGAGTAGCAGCACACTAATGACCTCATCTCCATCATTGCTCTCTCCTATCAGCATGCTACATGTTAGCACAACTGTGTCCTTGTTCTGTTTCTCCCTCTCCCAGTCTGAGCTCTGCTGTACATGGACTGCCTGCGTTCTGAGCAGTTCATCAGTTCCACAGGTTGTACACTGGGATGCGTGTGAAGGTCCACGCAGCTGTCTGATGGCCATTGATTTTAACAGGCTGGCTGCATGAACTATCAAAAAACGGGGGGGGGGATGAAAAAAGATTCACAAAAAAGCGGTTACATTATGAACAGAAGGCTGCATGAACTACCTGTTACTCCCAGCAGATAAACATGCCCCCCCCCCCCCGTACGGGGTATACTGGTCAGTGCCAAAGGGTGATATAGAGGTGAGTTCATCAGTCTGCTGCTTCTACTGTCCAGTCTCAACGTAGGGAGGAGACCTGTAAGTAAAAGGTAAACTGCAGCAAAGCTCATGTCCCCTCCCCTGCTAGAAAGGGCTGTCCTGTGAGCCAAGTTTTGCAAAATCTCAGGATACACAGGAATACAAATCCTATTGTACTTCAAATCATTTGTGTATTCAGCTGTATGCTTTAAAGTCAATTTTTCTGCCCCTTTTTATATACAAACTGAACTTTCTTTTCATTAATTCCTCGAGGAAAAAAAAAAAAAAAAAAAAGAGTGTTAGTGGTTTAACTAGATTTGGTTCTGTAAGCAATATCAATCTCCATTGTAAAATGTTACCTTACAAAAGGTCACTGGTTTGTGATCATCTCTCTCATCTGTAATGTGCATGAACAGCAAGAACTGAACATCATATCACGGCTCAGCAGTTTTCACTTTTTCCTGCGCCCGTGTCCAAAATTTAATTTCCTCACCATTTTGTGTAAGGGGTGAATGTGAAAAACAAAAAGGATAAATTCACCTTTGGGAACATGTTACTTGTTCCACCCGTTTTTAGAGTAGAATACAGAACACGTTCCCACTCCTGCAGCCTCCTCTGCCAATTGTGACAGCGGGCCTAGGGATCGTTTCCCCGCACCCACTGTCACATATTGGAAAGAGCGTAGCCGTGCAGGGCTCCGCCCACACGGCCACATTTATTCTTCGGAGTTCTGTGAATGAACTACGTGTGGCCTTTGTAGCTGTCGGATTGTAGTTTTCAATGAACTACCAGGGCACTGTTGCGCCTTCTAGGTTGTTCATTGACTCTTCCTGTCATTGTGTAACCTGGGGCACCCCTACAAATCATGTGATTCAGGTGTTCCAATCACCTCCATGGCCACAGGTGTATACAATCAAGCCCCTAGGCATGCAGACTGCTTCTACAAACATTTGTGAAAGAATGAGTCGCTCTCAGGAGCTCAGTGACTCCAGTTCTGCATTTTTATACACTTGGTACAATTTAACTCTTTATTTACAGCTCTGCACGGCCCAGAACTGAATAGAATTGTCCTTTTCCCGCTCTGCTAAAAGCACACAGAGCCATTTCGGTAGTCGTGCCGCTGACTGTCTAGGACGCAGCAGTTACTTCAATGATAAGTAGTACTTTGCTTAGGAGCGCAGACTACCTCTATGGAAATCACTTCTCACAGTGACTGGATGACACAGCAAGCATCTGTAGTCTGCAGAGCAGTATAAACAGGCCTACAGCTGACAAACCAATCTGTTTGCCAGGACTGAGGAGAGGAATGCTGGGTGCAGTCTAAAGCAAATAAACAGGGGGCTTTAATGAGGCTTGTTAAAAAAAAAAAAAAAAAAAAAAAATGTACATTGGGTTACAAAAGTGCTACACAACCTCATACTGCTTACTCAGAGAGCAATAATTATTTAATTACTTTATTTAAAAAAAAAAAAAACGACCTGTCACCACTGATCATATGCTGGTTTTCCAGCATGCTGTTCAGCCGGCTTCTGTTGGGACCGACAGGTGTGCACACAGGCCGAATGTCAGACGTTTTCTTTTATTTCAGGTACTTATATAGTGCTGTCAATTTACTGCGCGCTTTACATATATATATTGTACATTCACATCAGTCCCTAACCCTCAAGGGGCGTACAATCTAAGGTCCCTAACCCTCAAGGGGCGTACAATCTAAGGTCCCTAACCCTCAAGGGGCGTACAATCTAAGGTCCCTAACCCTCAAGGGGCGTACAATCTAAGGTCCTTAACTCACATTCATACATACACACTAGGGACAATTTAGACAGGAGCCAATTCACCTACCAGCAGGTCTTTGGAGTGTGGGAGGAAACCGGAGTACCGGGAGGAAACCGGAGTACCCGGAGGAAACTCACGCAGGCAATGAGAGAACATGCAAACTCCACGCAGTTGGTGCCATGGTTGGGATTTGAACCAATGACCCGAGTACTGCCAAGTGGAAGTGCTAACCATTTAGCCACTGTGCTGCCCATATTATATATTTGGCCTGTGTGTCCATGCTCCTTGGCAGAAAATTAAAAAAAAAAAAAAAATGCTCATTTAGAGCGGTTTAGTATAGGAGTTTAGGGACATTCAGCAATTTTTCTGCCAGAAAACCGCTCTCAAACACAAAACAGAAGATTTTTTCTGCCTCTAAACACCGAGCCTAAAATATGCCTCCAAATGTCCTAATGTGCATGGACACACCGGAGATCATCGAGCTGCTTCTACGGGCAAAATGCCACAATCCTGTGCATGGACCCTAAAGACACCCCTGTACATGAGTTCACGCGGCAGGAAAAAGCCTTCCATTGCCTTTATCTTGCAAATTTGCTTCAGATCACTACACACCCATGATTTCCTGGAAAGAAAAGTGTCAAAAGGCATCGGATTCAAATTACATGAAGAGGGCGAGATGACAGAAGATGAACCGTTGACATGAAAGAATCCCGAGTCTGACTGTTGCAGTTCACACACACCGGTCTGATCAACCGCATTCGGTGACCGCTAACCATTTCCTCCACATACACAGAAATGAACTATGAAAAGCAAAACCTTGAAGTGCCCCATGTCATTGTGTTCTTCCATGGCAGACCACGTACTGTTATCTCACATATATATTCTATTATAGCCAAATTTACCACCCTAACTCCGCCCACAGTTTTTACACTACATAGACCGTAATATACTGAAACGTGCGGATTGTTCCCAATCAAAACTAGAGTGGGAGCTGACAAAAGCTAGAGTGTGAGCTGAAAAATCAGGACATGATTTCTAAACTGCCATCACTCCCTCATTCCACCGAAGAGCTTTATATTGTGAGAATCACAAGACCCAGACCTACATTTTGATGCATAGTATGTCTCTGAAATATTAAAAATGAAGGCACAGTCGCAGTTTAGAAATTATAATATACCGAAACGTGCGGATTGTTCCCGATTGGTGTGCTATTACTTTGTGGAACGTTTCGCCGAACGGTTCACGAAATATCAGAGTTTTTGTGGTGAAATTGGTCCCATAGGAATGAATGGCGGAATGTTCAAAACTAGAGTGGGAGCTGAAAAATCAGGACAGGATTTCTAAAAACTGCCATCACTCCCTCATTTTCAAGCCCACCTACACAAATCTTATATCAAAACGTTCAGCTATCCCTGCTGCCACTAAAAATGTCCATTGCTAAGCCAAACTCCCGATAGTTTTCACAATAGGACCATTTGTTTGCAACTCACGCCGCCCATTGACATTCATTGAAACTCCACTCTAGCCACCTCAAATTTGAAGGGCAATTTCTAAACTGCGACTGTGCCTTCATTTTTAATATTTCAGAGACATACTATGCATCAAAATGTAGGTCTGGGTCTTGTGATTCTCACAATATAAAGCTCTTTGGTGGAGTGAGGGAGTGATGGCAGTTTAGAAATCATGTCCTGATTTTTCAGCTCACACTCTAGCTTTTGCCAGCTCCCACTCTAGTTTTGAACATTCCGCCATTAATTCCTATGGGACCAATTTCACCACAAAAACGCAGATATTTTGTGAACCATTCGGCGAAACGTTCTATAAAGTAATAGCACACCAATCGGGAACAATCCGCACGTTTCGGTATATTACGGTCTATGTAGTGTAAAAACTGTGGGCGGAGTTAGGGTGGTAAATTTGGCTATAATAGAATATATATGTGAGATAACAGTATGTGGTCTGCCATGGAAGAACACAATGACATGGGGCACTTCAAGGTTTTGCTTTTCATAGTTCATTTCTGTGTATGTGGAGGAAATGGTTAGCGGTCACCGAATGCGGTTGATCAGACCGGTGTGTGTGAACTGCAACAGTCAGACTCGGGATTCTTTCATGTCAACGGTTCATCTTCTGTCATCTCGCCCTCTTCATGTAATTTGAATCCGATACCTTTTGACACTTTTCTTTCCAGGAAATCATGGGTGTGTAGTGACCTGAAGCAAATTTGCAAGATAAAGGCAATGGAAGGCTTTTTCCTGCTGCGTGAACTCACGTACAGGGGTGTCTTTAGGGTCCATGCACAGGATTGTGGCGTTTTGCCCGTAGAAGCAGCTCGATGATCTCCGGTGTGTCCATGCACATTAGGACATTTGGAGGCATATTTTAGGCTCGGTGTTTAGAGGCAGAAAAAAACCTTCCGTTTTGTGTTTGAGAGCGGTTCTCTGGCAGAAAAAAATGCTGAATGTCCCAAAACTCCTATACTAAACCGCTCTAAATGAGCATTTTTTTTTTGTTTTTAAATTTTCACCAAGGAGCATGGACACACAGGCCAAATATATAATATAGTATGGGCAGCACAGTGGCTAAATGCTTAGCACTATCGCCTGGCAGTACTAGGGTCGTTGGTTCAAATCCCAACCATGGCACCACCTGCGTGGAGTTTGCATGTCCTCCCTGTGCCTGTGTGGGTTTCCTCCGGGTACTCCGGTTTCCTCCCACACTCCAAAGACAAGCTGGTAGGTGAATTGGCTCCTGTCTAAATTGGCCCTAGTATGTGTAAGTATGAATGTGAGTTAGGGACCTTAGATTGTACGCCCCTTCAGGGGTTAGGGACCTTAGAATGCACGCCCCCTTGAGGGGTTAGGGACCTTAGAATGCACGCCCCCTTGAGGGGTTAGGGACCTTAGAATGCACGCCCCCTTGAGGGGTCAGGGACCTTAGAATGCACGCCCCCTTGAGGGGTCAGGGACCTTAGAATGCACGCCCCCTTGAGGGGTCAGGGACCTTAGAATGCACGCCCCCTTGAGGGGTCAGGGACCTTAGAATGCACGCCCCCTTGAGGGGTCAGGGACCTTAGATTGCACGCCCCCTTGAGGGGTCAGGGACCTTAGATTGCACGCCCCTTGAGGGGTTAGGGACCTTAGATTGCACGCCCCTTGAGGGGTTAGGGACCTTAGATTGCACGCCCCTTGAGGGGTTAGGGACCTTAGATTGCACGCCCCTTGAGGGGTTAGGGACCTTAGATTGCACGCCCCTTGAGGGGTTAGGGACCTTAGATTGCACGCCCCTTGAGGGGTTAGGGACCTTAGATTGCACGCCCCTTGAGGGGTTAGGGACCTTAGATTGCACGCCCCTTGAGGGGTTAGGGACCTTAGATTGCACGCCCCTTGAGGGGTTAGGGACCTTAGATTGCACGCCCCTTGAGGGGTTAGGGACCTTAGATTGCACGCCCCTTGAGGGGTTAGGGACCTTAGATTGCACGCCCCTTGAGGGGTTAGGGACCTTAGATTGCACGCCCCTTGAGGGTTAGGGACTGATGTGAATGTACAGTAAAGCGCTGCGTAAATTGATGGCGCTATATAAAGTATCTGTAATAAATAAATGTACCATGAAGCAAAGCATCACAGCAGAAGCATGTAAATAGCCTCTTCCCGCTGTGTTTTACACTTTAGTTGCGCAGCTGGGGAAAAGGAGCAGGGCTGTTGTAAAACTGTTGCTCAGCCACCTGTTTTTACCACCTCCTGGTTGACGTGTGAAAGAGGCCTAAGGGCCTTTTCACACCATGCCAGCACATGAGGCGCACACACACACACCACATGCAAAATGCACTGAATACAAAAGCCAACAACTCAAGCGTAGGTTGCTTAAGCAGTGCGTTCACCTGCACCAGATCACATTGTACTGCGAGGTAGTGTTAAATGTATTAGCAGATTTAGATACACTAACACATTGAAGCCAAACTCCAGCCCACACTTTATAATCCGTTACAGCAGTTTTATCCTCTTGGGATAAAGGCTGTGTACGAATAAATAAAAGATGATCATTGTAAGCACCCCTGTGTGTGTTAAATGGTTTTTCTCATCCATGAGAAATTATACATTCTGATGTTGAGCTTGAGAAGAAAAAAAAAACAAAAAAAACTTGCTGGCTGGATCACCAGATGAAAATAGAAAGAAAGCCTAAAAATGAAAACAAATGCAGCCATCACATTGGGCAGCACAGTGGCTTAGTTAGCACTTCCGCCTGGCAGTACTAGGGTCGCCGGTTCGAATCCCAACCACAGCACCACCTTCCTGGAGTTTGCATGTTCTCCCTGTGCCTGCGTGGGTTTCCTCCTGGTTCACCGGTTTCCTCCCACACTCCAAAGACATGCTGGTAGGTTAATTGGATACTGTCTAAATTGTCCCTAGTATGTGTATGTATGAAGGTGAGTTAGGGACCTTAGATTGTACACCCCTTGAGGGTTGGGGACCTTAGATTGTACGCCCCTTGAGGGTTGGGGACCTTAGATTGTACGCCCCTTGAGGGTTGGGGACCTTAGATTGTACGCCCCTTGAGGGTTGGGGACCTTAGATTGTACGCCCCTTGAGGGTTGGGGACCTTAGATTGTACGCCCCTTGAGGGTTGGGGACCTTAGATTGTACGCCCCTTGAGGGTTGGGGACCTTAGATTGTACGCCCCTTGAGGGTTAGGGACCTTAGATTGTACGCCCCTTGAGGGTTAGGGACTGATGTGAATGTACAATATATATGTAAAGCGCGCAGTAAATTGACGGCGCTATATAAGTACCTGAAATAAATAAATCTAAGAATTGATAAGCTGCAATAATAAGAATGCTGGCCTTTGGATTTAATAACCCCCCCCTCCCCCCCGACACCTCACAGAAGTATATTAGGTTGCCAGTTCAGATCCAAAAAAAAATCCCAAGTCACCTTTACTTTCCATTATGGAGACTTCAAAAGCCTTCAAATAATTATTGAAGGTCCCGTGTTTACTTGCATGTGTTATACCACATTAGACGTGTAGCAACCTAATGCATGCATTTTCTATGTGTCTGGTGTGAAGGAGCCCTAGGAAGTAACACATTCAGCTGCTGCCAAATTACAACCCACATGATGTTTCTCAAGATAAATGAATGGAGACAAAAGGTTATGAATGAGCTGATAAGACGTCAAGAACGTCTTCGTGAAACTGTACTTTCAGCAAGTATGCATTTCCAGTTATTACAGTAATGCTTTAGTTGCACACACGGGTCAAGATTGAACACCGGGAAGACAAGCTTTGGGGGAAAACCAAAAGCTCAGTGGATAAACAGGGGCGGACTGACAATTCATGGGGCCCCCGGGCAATAGGGGATCATGGGGCCCGTGTCCTTGCCAAAACTCAAAAAAGCCTATGAGAATAGGTACCAGGGGCATCTCATGGGGCCCCCTACTGAACCCAAGCCCTCGGGCAGTGCCCGAGTTTCCAAATGGTCAGTCCGCCCCTGTGGATAAATACATCAAATTTACATGGGGCACAGAATAACAAATCACCCCTTTTTTGGACAGCATGGTACATGTCAAGGTGGGGGTGACTTGGACACGAAGGTCCACAGGAAATCTATCCACACGGATCAGCATCTGATTGACTCCCCCCAGCCACTGGAACACAAACTGGGGGATATTCAAAGCTCTGCAACATTGGGCTGAGATGGTAATAGTCAAAGAACACGACATCTCAGGAGAGCTTTGAAAGTCTGTGGATACCCAGATTGGGCTTTCGTAAAAAATAGGTCAAGCAAGCAAACACACAGATCCATCGAATACAGAGGAGAAGCAGAACACAGCATCCCGTGTACAGCATGAGTTCGGAAAAACTCACAAGGATCTTTAACCACTTGCCGTCCACCTGCTGTTTATAAATGGCAGGACGGTGGCACTCCAGAGGCGGGTTGGCGTTCATAAACGGCACCCGCATTTTCTAGCTGTGCGAGCTCCCTGTGAGCACGCAGCACCGCGATCCAGTGCCTGCTGTATCCTCTGGACACAGAGGAACACCAACCGGACGGGACCTCTGTGTAAGGTCCCGATCGTGTGATCACTCGTTGGCCAATCAGTGATCACATGCAGAGTAGTAAGCAATGATGTCACTTGTGACATCAATGCTTACGTGTGAAATCTGTGAATGATCAGAGGTCACATGGTACAAGGCTATTCACAACAGCCTTGTACCATGTGACAAGCTGTGACCAATCACAGCTCACACAGTAGTTCTCAATGGCTGCAAGAATGCAGCTAGAGAGAAGGAGAAATGGTTGCTTTTACATCCTTTATGGGTGCAAAAGCAATCAGCGTAAAAAAAAAAAAACACCACCTCCCACAAGTAGTACAGGGTCACCATGGTGACACTGTACTGCTAGGGTGACAATATGAGAAAAAAGAAAAATTTTTTATATATATATATATATATATATATATATATATATATATATATATATATATATATATATATATATAAAATGTAAAAAAAGTTTAAAAATTTAAATTTTTGGTTATAAGCCAATTTGGGTTTTTTATTTTTTTTTTACCAAGAAGATAACGGAATCAATTTTGGCCAAGATTTCTGATGAAATACTATTTATTTGCAAAATTATATAAGAAACTTTTTTTTTTTTTCAAAATTTTTGTCCTTTTTCATTTACATAGCAAAAAAGCGGATTCACATATATGCTGTGCAGTATTTTGCATGTGATTCGCACAGGAACCGCACCGCATTCTTGTGCAAATCACGAGATATGTGTGCGGTGCGATTGGAGCCATATTTTGTATGGCTCTAATCACACCGCGTCAAAAACGTGCACGACCCTTTTTTGGTGAAATGGCGACAAACTTCAGTACCCTATATTTTCTATAGGTGGACACTTTTAAAGCTCCTTATAGGTCATCAGTTTATTGTTACTGTGGAGGTCTGGTGCTAGAATTATTGCTCTCATTCTGGCGTGCACGGCGATATGCAACGTGTATCTCAATAGTCGTTTTCATGCGTAGGCGCACCAGCGTGTGCTTTTACGTTTGTACGTGCGTAAATGTTCCCTATGTGATATTTTGGTGACAGGTTCTCTTTATTGAGGCAGTGTCTAAAAGACCCTGCATGTCTCCCCTCTGCTCCCCTGAATGTAATGCAGTGCACATCGCACCACATTACATTCTTTCCCGGCTTCCATGGCTGGGAATCTGTCACTGGGGACCCGGAAGTGACATCATAACATCACTTCCAGGTCAGGACAAGAAGGGGAGAAGAGCAGTCGAGTCTGCTCTCCTCTAGCCGACGGCGGTGAGCCGGTCTCAGGCCCGCAGATGGGCAAGTGGAGCCTGGGAGACCACAGGGAGAGAGGTTGGCACTGGGTGGAAGCAATCGGAATGCTACCACCTGACAGGTGAGCCCGCTGCTTGCCCGCAGCATGGCTAAAGGTAGGCACAAAAAAAAAAAAAAAAAAAAAAAACTACCTGCCCGACGCCCAGAACTACATGTCCCGGGCATGGGGTGACAGCAATCGAACATCCCTGAGTATAAAAGCTTCCATGCCATCTTTGGAAATGCAAAGTGCCAGGCTCTACCAGTCCACTGATGTTAACATGAAGAGGATCACATTTATAATGTTTTCTTCCAAGACTCACATATTTTTCTAATTGGAGCCCACTGGGAAAACTTGTGAAAGTTGTATGAATCTTGTGTGAAAACATTTATAAATAGATCCTTTGGTCACAGACATGGAATATTCAGACAAGGATTTCAGTCATCATCCTACTGCATGCTTGCTGATGATTAGTGACACAATAAAAGCATTGAGACCAGAGAATGGGTCAGCAATCGCAGCTTCCACAGTTGTGTAAAGACAGGTTGCAAACACACTGCAAAAGCACTAGCCCAACATAAAAAAAAAAAAAAAAAAAAAAAAAAAAAGGGGAAGAAGGACGGGGGATTGAGCGCTGATTTTATTTTTTCCTTCTATCCACAAAACAGATCTATTTGGACACACACACAATCTACGTTTTTGAATGTTTCCTCCTGTTTTATGGTTACTTCTCCCAATGCAAAAGTTAACTTTTGAGGCCTTTCTGCCCCCACCTTGTACAACAAGCAACCTTTCTCAGTGTTGTCACGGTTATGACAAAGCGACATTTGAATGTCAGTTATGAAAAATAAAAGCAGGCTGCACATGGCGATGGAAAGAAATGGGACACCAAGGTCAAGGCAGAAAACTTTGCATTAAAAACTATCTCAGGGGTTTGCTGCCTGTCTGCTGAGTGGGTGTAATTAACATTTTGGCATCGGCTTCGGACGTCTGCCAAGTTCTTAGAGTTGCCATGTTTTTATTTTTTAAATGGCTGGCCAGCCTAAGGCAGAAGGAACATCCCCCCCCCCCCTTCCCTGTCCAATCTGCAGCCTCTCTCACAAAAAACTGGGGAGGGAGATTACACAAAATGAGGTTACATGTGACTTTTGTTTTTTTGTTTTTGTTTTTTTAAAGAAACTGTCACTTTAAAAAAGAAATCTTCAACTGCACACACAGGGCAGAGTCTCAGACCGCTGTCACGTGCCATGACATTACACACGTGAGCGCTGATGCTATCCAATACCAGAGCTTGATCAGGAAGGAATCCTGCAACACGGGAATGGAATTGGCGAGTACACCTCACTGGAAGGCGGCTATTAAGAGGCACCATCCCTCTCCCCTAAATGGGCAGGTGATGAGGTCTCCCTAAAGCTCAACTCTGAGCTAAGCAAATATGGTCTATATACTGTACAAGTCATGTACACGGCTACTCAAATCTTGGTGTGCTTTGTGTATTTCTTCCAGATCTGCACATTAATGCAGTGTGAGACTTCCCCTCTGTACAGGAGCTTCCTGTAATAAAGACCGCTCACTGCTGCGCTCTCTCCTTGTGCAGGGTGACTGGTCTTGTCTCCGCCCCCTCCTGTAGATTTCTGCAGGCAGCCTGTAGTGGGTGGGGCCAGCTGGTTCCCTCCAACAGCTCTGTTCTCTGCACAGGCACAGTGATGATGTCACAACTAATTTTACCAAGGCAATATCTACATTTGTAAAGACATTTGGTGCACACAAAGTGGATTTATATGCCCTGTGACAACTGAGGAATATAGGTAAATGACAGTAGTTATGCTTGGAGTTCAGCTTTAACCACTACCTCCGCTAGCTATATATATATATATATATATATATATATATACACACACACATATACACACACACACACACACACACATACACACTATATATATATATATATATATAAATATTAGTAAAGCGCTGAGCAAACTGTGGGATTGAACACCGGGAAGACCAGCTTTGGGGGAAAACCAAAAGCTCAGTGGATAAACAGGGGCGGACTGACAACTCATGGAGCCCCTGGGCAATAGGGGATCATGGGGCCCCTGTGTCCTTGCCCAGACTCAAAAAAACCTATGGAAAAAAAAAAAAAAAAAAGGTACCAGGGGCATCTCATGGGGCCCCCTACTGACCCCGGGCCCCATATATATATATATATATATACACATACATACATACATACATATACACATATACACACACACACGTGATTTTGCACTTTTGCTACACGAGGGCATGTACGCGCCGTCAGAGGATCGCTTCTGTTGTAAAATGTAACAGCACAAACCAATCGACAAGTCCCGGCGACCAGTTGCTCACCGGCACCTGCAGATCTTCGGTCAGGTAGAAAGAAATGGAGCTTTGTCTAGGCTTACATCAGGCCCAGTCCTGTTGTGGCAGGAGGGAGTCACGAATCGTGTATCTCTGCAAACCTGAGAACACGATCTATCACTTTCCCTAGTAAAAGGACCACCTAGTGTACACCAAGCACGTAGCTAGGTGCACGCTTAACCCTTTGATCACCCTAGATGTTAACCCCTTCCCAACCAGTGTGATTAGTACAGTGATTAGTGTATATTTTTAGCACTCATCGCTGTAGTAGTGTAAAAATGTGCGGCTTAATATCGCAGTCCCGCTATAAGTCACTGATCGCCGGGAAAAAAAAAAAAAAAGGTTTGCTGTAACAGATTAAAACTTATCTGGAGTATGGTTTAAATTTGTTAGTGCATCTAAATCTGCTAGTACATCTAGCACTCTCCTCTCCCCCCAGACTGACAATGTTATGCCCAGGTGTCCCCTGTGCGCCTTCATCCAGAGTGGGGGCACTCTAATACAGGAGGTGCGTTACTGGCCAGACCACCAGGTAAAAACAGAGGGGGGGGGGGGAAGCCAACAAAAAGAAAACTAATGCAGCCAGCACATCTAATGATTGTGAAGCTGCAATATATTCAACTTTCGGTGTTTAATACCATTTTAAAGGAACAACAAGACCTCCTTGTCCACAATTCGGAGATTTCCTGGATAGCATTTGTAGTTTACACTTCATACAAGTTTACACTATTCATTCTTTGAAAAACACAATGTTCTGTTCAAAGTCCATCCCCCAGCCCCAGCCTCTTGTCTGGGAGAATGAACTTCCCTTTACTGGTTTTTCTTCTTCTTTGCATAATATTATCTATTGTAATAAATTATCACGACATAACATTGTGTTTTATGACAAAGCTGCACATGACAGATCATAAATCACACCATTTCCCTTCATATATCTGCTGATTATCAGATCTAAACAAGCCGTGTAAAACATCAATCTTTCCTGCTCACACAACTGGCTCCTTGCTTTTCCCAGCAGTTTTTTTTTCTCTCGTTACAGCACCGGGACCTTTCATGTAGAACTATAGCAGATGAACCCCCTTCACTCTGACAAGGTTTGTGTAAGGACCTGTTCCAGAATCTATAGTACAGAAGCAGGCAAGAATATTCAACTTGGGTTTACAGCATAAGGTTTGCATAAAGATTTACTGCGCTGTGGAGCACCGTGGTAGTTCATGGAGTCTTCCCGTCAGTATCTGCTTGCCCATATGGGATGTAAGAGCACGCAGATACACTGACAGATCTGCAGGAGACCTGCATGGCACCAGCGACCTGCTGATCACTGGTGCAATGCTTTAGAGCAGGGGTGTCAAACTGGCGGCCCTCCAGCTGTTGCAAAACTACAAGTCCCATGATGCCTCTGCCTTTGGGAGTCATGCTTGTAACGGTCAATCTTGCACTGCCTCATGGGACTTGTAGTTTGACAACAGCTGGAGGGCCGCCAGTTTGACACCCGTGCTTTAGAGGCTCCAGAAACAAAAAATAATAAAATGCACATTTTTTTTTTTACCATTGCAATCCTCTGGCACCAAATATAAATATTGTGAACACTCCCAAAGTATAAATAGCTACAACAAAAGAAAGAAAAGATAAAATACTTTCACCCTTGAAAGTGATATAACAAACAAATTGCTCTTTTCATTTATCCCTATAATACCCTTTCTCAAATAAATGTAAATAAAATCAAATATACAAACACAGACGTGTAATAACACTCAAATTGGATGAAAAAATAAAATAAATAAAGATATAGTGTCCAAAAACGGTCTTTCAACCAAGTCAGATCACTTTTTCTCCTCTTTCATAACTTCTTCTTGTGATAATATATACGGAATCTCAAATACGATGATCCAATGCAGAAAACCCTATAGAGGTAATAATCCGCTTTACAAAGTGGCATCAATACCAAGTTCACCGACTCACAAGCAGGGCCAGTGCTAGACAATTTTGCGCCCTTGGCAAGACCAACTACTTGAACCAAAAGCGTCAAATCAATGGAGTTAGTTCCACATGTAGGCCTTGTTCACCATACCATACTGATGGGAAAAAAGAAAAAAAAAAAGAAAAAAAAACCCACACAGATATCACATCAGTTTTCATGCATGTTTCAATGACTTTTATACACGCTGCAGATTCCTGCGCAGAGAAAATCTGTACATGACACTATTGTTGTAGTGTGAACGGTGCACATAGAAAACAATTTTCTTTGTGCCCTTACAAAACACATAAAAAAAAACAAAAAAAAAAAACCTCACATCTCTGCACCATGGTGTGAGCAAAGCCTACACTGCAATTAAACCCATCGATTTAACACCTTCCAAAAAACAGTTACATTCCCAGCACCTGCCAGATATGCAACTGTCACATTTGCTTGTGCTCTCAACCAGGGGTGGACTGACAACTCATGGGGCCCCCGGGCAATAGGGGATCATGGGGCCCCCGTGTCCTTGCCCAAACTCAAAAAAGCCTATGAAAAAGGGGCATCTCATGGGGCACCCTACTGACCCCGGGCAGTGCCCGAATTTCCAAATTGTCAGTCCGCCCCTGCTCTCAACCAAACTGTCATGCCATTAAATGGCCGGTGTCATAACTGATCGCATGTGCAGCACCATGGCAGTTGAAGATCTAAGAGCCCAAGATGGCGGCTTCCTTGACCTGAAAACAATAGGAGGGTTTCATTTCGTTTTACTTTACAATTGTGAGTTATAAAAAGGGCTGCCAAATTGCAAATTACATTTTTGATGGGACTACCGTGTCTCATGTATTTATTAAAAAAAAAAAAAAAAAATTTTTTTATATATATATATATATATATATATATATATATATATAATACACACAATAATATTTTGCCCAGTAGGAAAATGCTTTGCATTCTTTTCAATTTCTCCAGAACTAATCAGGATGGATCGGAGGTGGTCTAATGTAAAGTGAACATACTATAGAAGATGTTGATAGACTGGGCCATGCTTGGACGAGACAGGCGAATTGGAGATGTGTTAAATAAGACTTCTAGGGATCGTGGCCATCACAACCCTTTGCTTTCACATTTGTGCTCCCTACAGCCCCCTTAAAAATGACATGCCACAAAGCAACCTGGACTTCAGAGGCGGCTTTCAGTTCATTTCTAATAGCTTAGAAGGACCTGCTGATTGACTGGCAGATTCTGGTGCAAAAGAAGATTTCAGTGCCTGTGTAGTTAATTTTTGAAAATTAAAAAGCATTTGTAAAGGCTTTTTTTTTTTTTTTTTTTTTTTTTAAATAACCATGTCATACTCACCTACTCCGTACAATGGAATTTCACAGAGTTTCTTTAACCTCCCTAGCAGTCTTATTATGTCAGTATTTCTGTGCTGAAAGCAGTACATTTCTTTGCATGGAAATATTTCATTTTTTTTTTTTATTGTAGGCCTGTAATTCTTGAATTAATTCTGGAATAACTCACTGAAATCTGTCCGAACAAGAGTCTAGTAAACATCCCGGGTATAATAAAACCTGAAACACGAAATCATATAATATAATAAATAATCATAAAAAAATTATATAATACATTTAACTCAATAATATAATCAAACCAAAAACACTGAAATGTGAAATATAGCGCCAAGTTCGCACATCACTGAGCAAAGTCGCAAAATCGTCTTCAGTGTCTGATGAGGAATATCCCCCACAAATCATTATCACTCAATTCTGCAAGTGGTTCTGATTTACTATCGCTGTTCTCTAGCCGGTCTAAAACCGATTTTGACCTAAAGGGACGCTTTCTGGACGCCATGGACGTTTCTCAGCTTCCAGGCAGAAAGAACAGTAAAAATGCAGGCAGGGCGCCGGACAAAGCACTCGGGACAAAATGTATGTGAAATGGTTTGATACAGGAATGTTTTACTGCTATTTAGTGAATTTAGTGAATGTCACTTTTTAAAATTTTCAAATCTCCCGCCAGTTCCGTCCCCCGTACGTCCCAACGCTCGCAGGGAACGGAACCCGGAAGACAGACGCCGGCATCGGCTGGAGGACATTGCCGGGGACGCTGCAGGGGGGACATCGCGGGAGCGCAGGACAAGGTAAGTGCTGCAGGGGATCCCAGAGCAGCGCTGCAGTGTATTCCCGAGTGTAGCTCGGAGTTACCGCATTCTATGCATGAAGGTAAAAGAAAAACCTGTGTGCAACAGCCCCTCCAACACTTACCTGAGCCCTATTGTGTTCCAGCAATGTGCAGGAGAGCCTTGGCTCTCCAGGGACTTAACATGCTCAATGGCTGAGCCACTGGCTCCCACTGAGAGAGAGAGGGTGGGTCTAAGACGCAGCTGTGTGTGTGAATGGACAAGCAGAGCAACAGCTCCGGAACAAGCCTGCTTGGCTTCCCCCTTAGTAAGCTGCTTGCTCTGGGGGCACTTCGCAGGAGGGAGGAGTCAGGAGCATCAGTGCAGGGCCCAAGAAGAGGATTAGGGAGGATCTGTGCCGAACCATGGCACAGAAAAGAGAAGTACAACATGTTATTTTTAATTGCCTTTAATATCAATTTAAAAGTGCTTCTTCTGTTTGTTCAGAATTCGCAAAAAAAAAAAAAAAAAAAAAAAAAAAAAAAAAAAGGGTAAGAGCAGAGAAAGATCAAGTATTTCAAAATGTATACATGCAGCATTTCTTTCACAATTTTTTTCTATTCACTTGCCATGTGCCTCTGGAATTGCTAGAACTTTTTTTGACTACTTTATGAGAATCAATTTCCTCAAGTAACCGACTCCTTCCATGACATAGCTCTCCCCTCTTCCGGGAGTATAATTACTGCCTGTGCTGGCACAGCTCCTTTGCACTTCCCCTCACCTGCTTACATAGCCTTTTGTGCAGCATTCTGCAGAGAAGCAAAGGAGAATACTATAGAGTTTCACTTGAGTGACAGCTCTGAGTCTAGTGACATCACATCCAAGATGGTGAATAACATGCGTAAAATATGTAACTACACATAGAAAACAGGAAGTGAGAGGAAATCCCTGGTTGGCACCAGAATTAAGTGTCCCTGTTGGAAGATTTCCCTGAATGTTGCACATCTCAAACCCATATTTTACTGTCAATAGAAAATATATCAAATGTTTAAACTGAGAAAATGTACAATTGCAAGAAAAAAAAAAGGGTCATTTTTAAATTGATGGCAACAACATGTCTCAAAAAAGTTGGGACAGGGCCACGTTTACTACGGTGCAGCATCCCCTCTTAACACCCTAAGGCAGGGGTCTCCAAACATTCCAAAAAAAAAGGGCAAGTTTATTGACCTTCAGACTTTGGGGGGCTGGATTGAGGTCAGTGGGAGTAGACATTTTCTTGTCACCAGTGGGAGTAAACAGAGCCCCATCTTCGGTATAAGGGAAAGGAATGGTGCCCCATCGTTGGTGTCAGTGGGAGAAATAAAGCCCTATTGTTGTCAGTGGCAGGAATTGGTGTCAGTGGGCTGAATAGTATTTCATATCAGTGGGATAATTAGTACATGGGCAGCACAGTGGCTAAATGGTTAGCACTTCCACCTGGCAGTACTCGGGTCGTTGGTTCGAATCCCAGCCACGGCACCACCTGCCTGGAGTTTGCATGTTCTTCCTGTGCCTGCGTGGGTTTCCTCCGGGTACTCCGGTTTCCTCCCACACTTCAAAGACATGCTGGTAGGTTAATTGGATCCTGTCTAAATTGGCCCTAGTATGTGTATGTATGAATGTAAGTTAGGGAGCTTAGATTGTACACCCCTTGAGGGTTAGGGACCTTAGATTGTACACCCCTTGAGGGTTAGGGACTGATGTGAATGTACAATATATATGTAAAGCGCTGCGTAAATTGATGGCGCTATACAAGTACCTGAAATAAATAATAAATAAAAGAGTGCTCCAAGGGCCAGGTAAAGGCAAGCAAAGGGACCATTTCCGGCCCCTGGGCCACAGTTTGGAGACCACTGCTCTAATGGTTGGTTCACACCATGCCCGCACATGAATCACACACAAACGCACTACGTGGTGCAATTTCAGTCCATTCATTTTGATTGGGCTATAACCACACCGCTCCAAATGTAATGCATGCACTACTTTTCAAAACACACTGCAATAGGATCACATGGTACAAAAGTACCATGTGATCTGGGCGGGCAGGTGCAGGCAAAAGCACTGCATTTGCAACCCGCGTTTGGGGTGTCATTAGCTTTCTATTGACACCTACTTCAGACCACATTTAAAACACGGTTTGTGATCTGAATGCTGTGTGTTCCCGTGCGATTCATGTGTGGGCAGGGTGTGAACGTCTGGGAACTGAGGACACCAGTTGCTGGTGTTGGGAGAGGATGTTGTCCCATTCTTGCCCGATATAAGATTCTAGCTGCTCAACAATCCTGGCTCGACTTTGTCAAAATTTTCATTTCAAGATGCACCAAATATTTTCAATTGGTGAAAGGTCCGGACTGCAGGCAGGCCAGTTAAGCACTGGACTATGAAGCCTTGCTGTTGTCATAGATGCAGTATGCAGTTTAGCATTGTCCTGTTGACATCTTTTT
The DNA here is from genome assembly GCF_062004578.1 of Staurois parvus. Classification (NCBI taxonomy): domain Eukaryota; kingdom Metazoa; phylum Chordata; class Amphibia; order Anura; family Ranidae; genus Staurois; species Staurois parvus. The sequence goes on along the minus strand of NW_028320005.1, from coordinate 151,817 downwards.
CAGAGAAGGCCTTTTATATTTCATCTGGATGGGAGCACCTGCTGCTCTAGAACCTGGATTTATCTTTCAGCATTGATCGTGCCTTCCCAGATGTCCAAGCTCCCCATTCTATACGCACTAATGCCCCCCCCCATACCATCAGAGATGCCAGTGTTTGAACCAAGTGCTGATAAGCTGGAATGTCCCTCTCCCCTTTAGTCCAGAGGACGCGGTGCCCATGGTTGCCAAGAAAAAAAAAGACAAATTTCCATTCGTCTGACACAGTTTTCCACTTTGCAACAGACCATTTTTAAATGCGATTTCTCCAGATCCTGAAAATCTTTTGAGATTATGTACTGTAGATGATGATGTATTCAAAGTCTTTGAAATTTTATACTGAAGGTACATTATCCTGAAATTATTCAACAAATCTTGGACACAGCTTTTCACTGATTGGTGAACCTCTGCCCATCATTACTTCTGAGACACCGACTCTCTAAGATGCTCTTTTTATACCCAGTCGTGTGACTGACCTGTTGCCAATTACACTTATAGTTGCAACATGTTCTTCCAGCTCTTCCCTGTTAGTACCACTTACTTTGCCAGTTTTTAGTTGCCCTGTCCCAACTTGGAGACGTGTTGCCATCAATTTCCCAGATTCTATATTTTTGTCCTAAAATGGTCCATTTTCTCAGTTTAAACATTTGATACGTTTTCTATTTTCGGTTGCAAATAAAATATATGAGTTTATGGGCTTTGCAAATAATTGCTTTCTGTTCATGTAGATTTTACACGGTGTCCTAACTTTTTTGGAATTCGTGTTGTACATCATTGTAAGCACCCGTACCCAGCATTTCATGGTTTGTCTCATCCCTGTAATTAATACATCTGCAAGATAGCCTTTTCTTTTGAAAAATAAGAGACTTACTGGATGGATCACTGGGTGAAAATAGAATAAAACAGCCATTACAGAACTGGTAAACCGCACCTAATCTCCCTCCTTTTTTTTTTTTTATATTGTGTTGTATCTGTATCCCTTTTATATTGTAAAGCGCTGCGCAAACTGTTGGCGCTATATAAATCCTGTATTATAATACAAACAATAATAAAAACTGTTTGCTTTTGGGTTCAATACCGCTTTAACAGTAAGCAGGGCAAATATAGAGGGTGAATCTCCCCAACAATGGCAGAACCAGCAATATAAACCCGAGAGGTGTTCTAATCCCTCCACGTTATCCAAAACGGGGAAGAAAAAAAAAAAAAAAAAAAGTCTTTAGTTGTGTCTTAAAGGAAAAGTTCACCTTTGGGAACATGTTACACCCACTGACCTCCCCCCTTCCCTGTGACAGAAGTAGAGAAGTTCCCTGTACTAACTGTCACTTTTTAAAAACAGATTGGCCATGCGGAGTTTCGCTCATAGAGGCGTGGGGTTCCGCCCACACAGCCACGTCATTCATTCAGTGTTCTGTGAATGAATGAACTACAAGTCCTGGTCGCCTTAGCGGCTGTTGGCTTGTAGTTCTCAATGAACTGTATGGGCCTGAATGGGCAAGCAGATCTACTGACAGGTCTGCAAGAGATCTGCATGTTACTAGCGATCTGCTGATGCTTTCCAGGCTACTGAAACCAAAAATAATAAAATGTACATTTTTTTTACCCGCAAAAAATTTGCATTCTTTCTTTTTTGGTCAAAAGGTGAACTTATCCTTTAAAGTAGAACCAAAGGCAATTTTTTTCCCCCTAGTTTTGGGTAGAGTAAAAAAAAAAAAAAAAAAAAAAAAAAAAGAAGATTATGCCCCGAAGATTATGCCCCGTCACTTTTGTCCTCTAGGTCGAATTGGAGAGATTTCTCTTCACTTCCTGTCCTATAGGTGTCCTTCTATCATGCGGTGGTAAACGATCGCTGCTCAGTTCTCCGGCATTCTCGGAGAAGACAGTTCTCCTCTGAATGCCTTTTTATGAAGCGGTGTAGATCACGTCTCCGAATGAAGGGAGAAGCGATCTACAAACACTTTGAACGCTGGAAAACGGCTGCTGTTACTATAATCTCGCGAGATTCCAGTAAGAGATCAGTCAAACACCGCTTACTAAGCAGCAGTAAATTACCTTTGCTTCATTTGTGGTTCCTCCGATCCTCCAGCTCTGGGCTGGAGAATCTGGAGGGAGAACACAGATCACCAGTGAGGGGCTGACATCGCTTCTTCATACACTGGCCGTCTGTGTGCTGAGATGATCGGTGGAGGACATGTTCTCCGCTGATCATGTTTCCTAAACCACTAATGATCTGAGATCAGCAACGATCCTCAGGATCGCCGCTGATCTCAGTTTCATAAAAGGACACCATAGCCAAAACAAAAAAATGAGGAATCCCTCCAAAGCAAGGGCATCCCATGGTGTCACCAGAACTAGTGTCCCCATTAGAAGACTTCCTGTTCTGGGGACAACCCAAAAATGTGGGATTTTCTCTCACGCTCACATTCGATCTACTTTCAAAGAGGAGCTGGGTTATGAGAAGAGGAAACTGGTATAAACTCTCCTATCAGCTGTTGGTGACCAGACCTGGAGTCATATGACCCCCAGCAGCTCCACACTGTGCGCCCCGACTCTGCACAGCCCTGGAGTCATATGACCCCCAGCAGCTCCACACTGTGCGCCCCGACTCTGCACAGCCCTGGAGTCATATGACCCCCAGCAGCTCCACACTGTGCGCCCCGACTCTGCACAGCCCTGGAGTCATATGACCCCCAGCAGCTCCACACTGTGCGCCCCGACTCTGCACAGCCCTGGAGTCATATGACCCCCAGCAGCTCCACACTGTGCGCCCCGACTCTGCACAGACCTGGAGTCATATGACCCCCAGCAGCTCCACACTGTGCGCCCCGACTCTGTATGGGGGGGGGTCTCCCAGGATAGAGTATGGGGGGGGGGGGCCTCATAGGATGGAGGCGTCTCCCAGAATGCAGTATGGGGGGGTCAGGTCCCGCAGAACACAGCACGGGGGGGGGGTCAGGTCCCCCCAGAATGCAGTACGGGGGGGGGGGGGATCTTCAGGTCTCCCAGTATGCAAGGGGGTTCTCCCAATATGCAGCACGGGGGGGGGGGGGGGTCAGGGTCTCCCAGTATGCAGTATGGGGGTCTCCCGGTATGCAGTATGGGGGTCTCCCGGTATGCAGTATGGGGGTCTCCCGGTATGCAGTATGGGGGTCTCCCGGTATGCAGTATGGGGGGGGGGGTCTCCCGGTATGCAGTATGGGCGGGGGGGGTCTCCCAGTATGCAGTATGGGCGGGGGGGGTCTCCCAGTATGCAGTATGGGGGGGGGTCTCCCAGTATGCAGTATGGGGGGGGGGGGGGTCTCCCAGTATGCAGTATGGGGGGGGTCTCCCAGTATGCAGTATGGGGGGGTCTCCCAGTATGCAGTATGGGGGGGTCTCCCAGTATAATAGTGCCCCCCCCCCCGTGTGACCCTTCAGCCCTGTCAGTGCCCCTCCCCCCCCGGTGACCCCCCCCAGTCAGCGCTCCTCCCACCCCAGTGCGCCCCCCAGTCAGAGCCCCTCCCCCGTCCTCACCTTCCTGACGCCCTTGTAGATATAGAAGTAGAGCTCGCGGCCCACGTTGAAGCAGATGCGCTCGCCGTTGCCGGACTGGTCGTTGACGTTGACGAAGGAGACCCGCACCGGGTTGGAGCCCTGCGAGTTGAAGGGGACGCGGTTGGGGCGGCTGTACTCGGAGTGAGAGAGGAGCTTGTACAGGCCTTCCCGGGTGGTGAACTGGCTCTTAATTTCGTTCATTTCCTTCCCTCCTCCCTCCGCCGCCATCTTGGAAAGCCGCTCTCATCCTGCCAAGTACCCGGATCTCCCTCAACGCGCAGGCGCCGGCCCAACCCTCGGGGGCTCCGCTCACTGCGCCGCCCGCCCTCCCGCCGAGTGGGCGTGGTCCGCCGGACGTCTCCTTTCTCGCGCATGCGCGCAGGCTGCTCTCTAGCTTCGCCTGGCTCTGGGTGCTGCTTGAGCGCCCTCTTTCAGTTGGCTGTGAGTACTGCAGGTGAGAGGCGTGTATCGGAGGGCAGCTGACAACCCACGATGATAAAAGTCGGTGACATGTGGACATGTCCCGGGGCCTGGTATCCAGTCCATCCCAGAACAGAAACTCTATTAATCTTCAGCATCAGAGCCCCTTTCCTGTGTTTGCACACATGCTGAGATGTACATTTTCAGCCTGAAGATTAGTCAAACCCCCAAACATGATAGATTTTCTGAAAGCAGAGGCCCTGGGGGATAAAATGCCGGCGCTAACAATTTTTTTTATCTCGCTTGATATTATCAAACACACATTTTCAGTACAAAATACAATAAAGTTAATTTTAGTACATGAAAGCACAACCTATTGCCCAATTTTCATTGAAATATAAAAGATGAGATTGCACCGAGTAACTAGATCCCCAACATGTCAGGTCTTAAAGAGTAACTCCACTCCAGAAAATAAGCCCCTCCCCTCTGGGTGATCCATGGACATTGCTGGGATTTTATCAGACTTTCTCGCAGATTCCTACCTTTTGTTCTTGTGAAGAAATAGCTGTTTGTCTGTCTGTCTGTGTCCATGTGCTCAGGGAAGTGATTTCATAATTATCAATCAGCTGCTGCACCTTCAGGGCTCAAAGGAAAGTGGCAGGGTCTGCATCCCTGTGCCCTAGGTTCACACCTAAGCGTTTTCTGCAGCATTTTGCAGAAACACAGTACAGTCCATTCAACATGATTTTCTATAGGACACGTTCTCATCTCTGCATTTTCACCAGGTGCGTTTTTTTACAAAGGGTCAGAGATTCTTGAATGCAAAAAGTTGTATTTTTGGTTCTATAGACTTCAATGGAAACGCAGCAGAAAAGCATGTATTGAAATTTTGGTGCGTTTTTGACACGTTTTGCATTTTAAATCTGCCTAGCAACAAGAAAAATGTAAAAAAAAAAACGCAGGTGCAAAATGCAACGCAAAACACAATGCAGAAACAGCTCAAACACACCCTGCATAGGTGTGTGTACTGTGGGAGACCAGATATAGTGAATGCGGGGTCCGGGGAGACCAGATATGGTGGATGCAGGGTCTGGGGAGACCAGATATAGTGAATGCAGGGTCCGTGGAGACCAGATATGGTGGATGCAGGGTCCGGGGAGACCAGATATAGTGAATGCAGGGTCCGGGGAGACCAGATATAGTGAATGCAGGGTCCTGGGAGACCAGATATAGTGAATGCAGGGTCCTGGGAGAGCAGATATAGTGAATGTGCGGTCCGGGGAGACCAGATATAGTGAATGTGCGGTCCGGGGAGACCAGATATAGTGAATGCAGGGTCTGGGGAGACCGGATATAGTGAATGCAGGGTCCAGGGAGACCAGATATAGTGAGTGCAGGGTCTGGGGAGACCAGATATAGTGAACGCAGGGTCCGGGGAGACCAGATATAGTGAGCGCAGGGTCTGGGGAGACCAGATATAGTGAACGCAGGGTCCGGGGAGACCAGATATAGTGAGTGCAGGGTCTGGGGAGACCAGATATAGTGAACGCAGGGTCCGGGGAGACCAGATATAGTGGGTGCAGGGTCTGGGGAGACCAGATATAGTGAACGCAGGGTCCGGGGAGACCAGATATAGTGGGTGCAGGGTCTGGGGAGACCAGATATAGTGAACGCAGGGTCCGGGGAGACCAGATATAGTGAGTGCAGGGTCTGGGGAGACCAGATATAGTGAACGCAGGGTCCGGGGAGACCAGATATAGTGAGTGCAGGGTCCGGAGAGACCAGATATAGTGAACGCGGGGTCCGGGGAGACCAGATATACTGAACGCGGGGTCCGGGGAGACCAGATATACTGAATGCGGGGTCCGGGGAAACCAGATATAGTGAATGCAGGGTCCGGGGAGACCAGATATATTGAATGCAGGGTCCGGGGAGACCAGATATAGTAAATGCAGGGTCCGGGGAGACCAGATATAATGAATGCAGGGTCCGGGGAGACCAGATATACTGAATGCGGGGTCCGGGGAGACCAGATATAGTGAATGCGGGGTCCGGGGAGACCAGATATAATGAATGCGGGGTCCGGGGAGACCAGATATAGTGAATGCAGGGTCCGGGGAGACCAGATATAATGAATGCAGGGTCCGGGGAGACCAGATATAGTGAATGCAGGGTCCGGGGAGACCAGATATACTGAATGCAGGTTCGGGGTTTAGTAACACTTTAATTCATTCTCTGCATTAAGGTAAAAAATTCCCCACTACCTATCCTACCACCCCCCATCACAAACACTTACCTGACTCCTCTCACAGATCCAGCGCTTCCCCCGCTGTAGCACCACTCTCTTCATTTCCTGGATTCAAGACACTAAGAGTAGCGGATGCCATAGGCTCCTTCTGCTGTTAGTCAAACTTCTGTGAGGAGCACGAGGGGTGTAGCTTGCCAGCACTGTGTGTGTCTATGGATGCATACAGCCCAGCTCAAGAGCACGCCAACAAGGATGCCCCTTTAGTAGCTTGTTTTCTACTCAGAGGAAGAGAGAGCAGACAGCGACATCAAGGGACTGTGAAATTCCTTGCACTCACTATATCCGGTCTCCCACAGTACACGGAACATGGAAGTGCAGTTATTATTGTAAATATAAACTGCTAAATACATTTTCTCATTAGCAGTTAGAGCAGTCTCGTGACTTCTATCAGTGTCCAGTACAGCACTGGTTAAAGCTTGTAGGAGGAGTTTTCATTCCCCCCTGATTGTCCTATGAGGCTGCATAACCCCTGACCTTCTGTCTGGACAGTGCTAATTGGCCCTGTGCTGATCACATGCACTCTCCCAAAGAAAAAAAAACTCTGTAGCAATACACACCAAACTGAGCATGTGCAGAGTGCCCCCAAGGCTCTGTTCTATCAGAAGATGGACTGGGAACACTGGAAGAAGGGGAGGATCAGAGAAGACAGGATCAAACAGCCTTTTTGCACAATGCGGAGGATTAACCCCTTAGGTTCCACAATGAGTATAACAAGCATGCTTTACTGCATATACAGACTGATTTCACTGTTGTGGGTTTAGTAACACTTTAGGGCAAAAAACAAATACCCTTTAGTATCTCTTTAAGGCTTGAGGCTAGGTTCACATCTATGCGGTTGCAGTTGATGTGGTTTTCTGTCACACTTTGCAGTGCATTTTGCTTTTTGAACACACATTTTGATGCATTTTTTATGGGTTTACGTTTTTGGTTGTCAAGCAGCAGCAGCTGTCAGCAGGGAATGCCAAGCAAAAGCATGACAGCATTAAAAGTATTTAAGAAAAATTGTGTAGGGGTTCACGGTCCACCCCCTTCCCCAATCTATACCAGTCCCTTCAGGTCTGGTATGGATTTTGAGGGGAACCCCACGCCAACATTTTTTTTTTTTTAAAACGGCATGGGGTACCCCCCAAAATCCATACTAGACCCTTATCTGGGATTGGGGGGGCGAGAGCGTGAAATGCATAAAAAATGTAAGTCACTCATGTTAATGTGGTTTTTCGGCACGTTTTGCAGTGCATTTTGGTTTTTGAACACGCATTTTGATGCATTTTTTTATGGGGTTTCATTTTTGGTTGTTAAGGAGCAAGCGGGAGCTGCATCCCTAACAACCGATAACTCATCAGCTGTCAGCGAGAATGCCTGCATTAAAAACATTAAAGAAAAATTGCGTAGGGGTTCACGGTCCACCCCCCCCCAAAATCTATACCAGTCCCTTCAGGTCTGATATGGATTTTGAGGGGAACCCCACGCCAACATTTTTTTTTAAAACAGCATGGGGTGGGATGGCCACCGCGTTCTGCTACGTGCTGACCAGGGGCGGACTGACAACTCATGGGGCCCCCGGGTAATAGGGGATCATGGGGCCCCTGTGCCCTTGCCCAAACTCAAAAAAGCCTATGAAAAAGATACCAGGGGCATCACATGGGGCCCCCTACTGACCCCGGGCCCTCGGGCAATGCCCGGGTTTCCAAATGGTCAGTCCGCCCCTGATCGCACCGCACCCGCACCAAAAAAGTGCAGGTCCCTTTTTTAGTCCACACCAGAATAGGATCGCATGGGTGTCCACACGCATGAGATTCGATTCTGCACATCGCACTGCGTTTTGCGGAATGATTTTGGGGTGTCGTTAACTTAAAATATACACTCTCAATGGTTCATGTGGATGGGGTGCTATTATGACGCGGTGCAGAAATCGCACAGAAACCGGTGCAAATTCCATACTGCATCAGTGAAACCAGGCTGAACCTAGACTAAAATGGTGTCCTGAGGTCTCTTCATGAAAAGAGAATTCCAACTTTTGCCAAAAAAAAAGCTAAAACTGTAAATGCGCCTATATTACGAACAGCCACAGTCAGCGTTTATTTATTTTTTGGGCATTTGGGCCCAAATCCAGGTCTGGTATGGATTTTGAGGGGAACCCCACGCCAACATTTTTTTTAAAAACAGCATGGGGTGGGATGGCCACCGCGTTCTGGTACGTGCTGACCAGGGGTGGACTGACAACTCATGGGGCCCCTGGGCAATAGGGGATCATGGGGCCCCTGTGCCCTTGCCCAAACTCAAAAAAGCCTATGAAAAAGGTACCAGGGCATCTCATGGGGCCCCCTACGGACCCCTGGCCCTCGGGCAGTGCCCGAGTTTCCAAATGGTCAGTCCGCCCCTGGTGCTGACGTCACGCGCTCTGGCTCCTCCATACGTGTTTCGTCACCAATGACGTCCCCTGATGGGGGTCAATATACTCTGGTAAGAGGCTGAGTGGATGGTGATGGTGGACTCTCTTCTATCTTCTGACCATTTTTGAGACATCTTTAGCAGCACTGAGGTTCCAGTGAAGAGGGTCATATTTATCAATCTTCATCTTGTGGATTGGACTTTTAAGTTTAAAAATGTTTTGAAGCTCCGCACTTTTGTATATTATTTTATATGTATTGTTGCTGCAATGTTGCGGTGGCTGCTCGTGTAGATCGAAGATCCATTTTTTCATTTCATAATTTTATATACCATAGCGCGGAATTCTAAAGATTTTTTGAATAAAATGCTGCATGTCTGCATTTTACTGCAGCTCATCGCACAGCACCTCCCGGTAAATGGGACACATGGAATACTATTGTTTTCTATGCACCCTAGGGGTAACCTGCATTGATCCAGTGTGGAAAAAACGCAGATTACCGACCTATGTGTGAATGAGCCCTTGATGGGTTTTCAGATACTTCTGTTGAAGTGTTCATGTGGCGTGGGGCTCAGTTTTCTGATTGCAGTCTGGGATTAAACATGATCTGTACCCAGGCAGGCAGTCTTGGGAGCCTCTAATTATAGAGCAAGCAGCGTGGATAGTGACCATACCTCCAGAATGACATGATGCCAGCTGCACCCGAGAACCTTCTTAGATATTCCAGATATTCATTGTCCCCAACGCTTCAATCATTCTTCATGCTCTTCTCCCTTCATGGTAGAGAGTTCCACATGTGCAGCCAAAGACGGGCTTTATTACTGGCAGAATCAGTCCACCAAAAACTCCTGCTTCATGTCTTGCTGGACGGTATCATCCTGGATGACCCATGGGCTGCGCACACCACTTGTTACCGCCTCCGGGATCATACTTTCTATAGGAGCTGACATATCTAGAGGGTCAGTTCCGTCTTTCTTTTTGGAGACTCTATTGGTGAGATCTCTTTATTGAGTTCCCGGGTCTCTACATTTGCTCACTTTCTGTCTCTGCACTGTACACCTGCTTTGCCCATTATGAGGAGTTCCCACCATCCCTGTGCTGAGTTCCCGGGTCTCTACACCCGCTGTGCCCATTATGAGGGGTTCCCACCACCCCTGTTCTGAGTTTCCGGGTCTCTACTTTTTTGGTGCAGGTGCGGTGCGATCAGGAGCAGACTGACCATTTGGAAACTCGGGCATTGCCCGAGGGCCGGGGTCAGTAGGGGGCCCCATGAGATGCCCCTGGTACCTTTTTCATAGGTTTTTTTGAGTTTGGGCAAGGACACAGGGGCCCCATGATCCCCTATTGCCCAGGGGCCCCATGAGTTGTCAGTCTGCCCCTGGTAGGGGGCCTCATGAGATGCCCCTGGTACCTTTTTCATAGGCTTTTTTGAGTATGGGCAAGGACACAGGGGCCCCATGATCCCTTATTGCCCGGGGGCCCCATGAGTTGTCAGTCCGCCCCTGGGTGCGATTTAAGCCATAGAAAATGTATGGCTCAAATTGCACCGCACAGAAATCGCATGTGATTTGCACAGGAATGCGGTGCGGTTCTCGTGCAAATCACATGCGATGTGCCGCACCGCATCAGTGTGAACCCGGGCTCACACCTATGTGTTTTGCGGAAATGCGCAGAAATCCATTTAACATAATATATCAAAAGTGCAACGCATGAAAACATATGAAGTGAATAATGAGACAATTCAGTGAGAAAAAATATATAAATTAAATATAAATGAATCTCAGTGTAACCAACAAAATGCTTAACAATAAAGTCCTTCCAATGTAAATCTGTATGTCTGTGGTGTGTTGATATCGATCACAGCAAATAGTGTTCAGCCCACGCAGTGCTCTGAAATCCAATGTGCCATCCACCACCACTATGCTCTCACCAGAGATCTACTTGTTCAGTAGCATGTACTGTATGTCATGGGATCTATTCCATCCACTTTCTGGCGACTTTACCAATCCGGTTCAATCCTGACTGACTGAGGAACCTACCATGATAAGTGGTGGAATGGAATGTTCTTCTGGTCATTACCTGGGAAATGGAAACATGATACTCACAGTCCATTTAACATGATTTCCTATGGGACACGTTCACATCTCTGCGTTTTCATCCGGCACGTTTTTTGGAAAGGGTCAGGGACTTTTTTAAAAATCAAAATGTTGCATTTTTGGTTCTATAAACTTCAATGAAGACGCTGCAGAAAAGTATGTAGTGCATTTTTGATGCGTTTTGCGTTTTAATCTGCCCAACAACAAGTTGGAAAAAAAACCACAAAACACATAAAAAATGTGTCAAAAATTAATGTGCAAGAAAGCACCGCGAAACGGACTGCAGAAACAGATCAAATGCAAATGTGAACCTAGCCTTAAGCGGGGGCGGGGGGGGTCGCACACAGCAGACATATGTAGATATGCAGCAGCTATTAATATCCCATCCTGGGTGTCCCAACACATGCACTCTTTGACACCCAACACCCCCACTGGAAGCTTCTGGAAGCTCAGTAAGAAAGACTCTTCCAGAATGAACCGCCAGTGCTATATAAGAAAGCTGGGACAGCTGTCGTAGTCACCCCAGAAGAACACAAGGCAGAAGCACCAAAGAGCACAGCTTGTCCTACTACTGCTAGAGGGATACAAAGAAGACACCTAGAGGAATACAAGGTGAACACCTAGAGGGATACAAAGAAGACACCTAGAGGGATACGAGGTGGACACCTAGAGGGATACAAAGAAGATACCTAGAGGAATACAAGGTGAACACCTAGAGGGATACAAAGGAGACACCTAGAGGGATACAAGGTGAACACCTAGAGGGATACAAAGAAGACACCTAGAGGGATACGAGGTGGACACCTAGAGGGATACAAAGAAGATACCTAGAGGAATACAAGGTGAACACCTAGAGGGATACAAAGAAGACACCTAGAGGGATACAAGGTGGACACCTAGAGGGATACAAAGAAGACATCTAGAGGGATACGAGGTAGACACCTACAGGGATACAAAGAAGATACCTAGAGGAATACAAAGTGGACACCTAGAGGGATACAAGGTGAACACCTAGAGGGATACAAGGTGGACACCTAGAGGGATACAAGGTGGACACCTAGAGGGATACAAAGAAGACACCTAGAGGGATACGAGGTAGACACCTACAGGGATACAAAGAAGATACCTAGAGGAATACAAAGTGGACACCTAGAGGGATACAAGGTGAACACCTAGAGGGATACAAGGTGGACACCTAGAGGGATACAAGGTGGACACCTAGAGGGATACAAAGAAGACACCTAGAGGGATACAAAGAAGACACCTAGAGGGATACGAGGTAGACACCTACAGGGATACAAAGAAGATACCTAGAGGAATACAAAGTGGACACCTAGAGGGATACAAGGTGAACACCTAGAGGGATACAAGGTGGACACCTAGAGGGATACAAAGAAGACACCTAGAGGAATACGAGGTAGACACCTAGAGGGATACAAAGAAAACACCTAGAGGAATACAAGGTGGACACCTAGAGGGATACAAAGATGACACATAGTGGGATACAAAGAAGACACCTAGAGGGATACAAGGTGGACACCTAGTGGGATACAAAGAAGACACCTAGAGGGATACAAGGTGAACACCTAGAGGAATACAAGGTGGACACCTAGAGGGATATGAGGTAGACACCTAGTGGGATACAAAGAAGACACCTAGAGGAATACGAGGTAGACACCTAGAGGGATACAAAGAAGACACCTAGAGGAATACACGGTGGATACCTAGAGGGATATGAGGTAGACGCCTAGTGGGATACAAAGAAGACACCTAGAGGGATACAGGGTAGACACCTAGAGGGATATGAGGTAGACGCCTAGTGGGATTCAAAGAAGACACCTAGAGGGATACAGGGTAGACACCTAGTGGGATACAAAGAATACACCTAGAGGGATACAAGGTGGACACCTAGAGGGATACAAAGAAGATACCTAGAGGGATACAAGGTGGACACCTAGAGGGATACAAAGAAGACACCTAGAGGGATACAAGGTAGACACATAGAGGAATACAGAGGAGCTGACTACACTAGACAAATCATATAATTATAGAAGTGGACACATCGCTGTCAAAGGCCAAGGTCCAATCTGTCACAGAGAACACAAGACAGAGAAGCAACCATAGTGCAGAGACCTAGACTAACTATCCACAATCCAGGAATGTAGAGTTGCCTGGAAAGGTGCAGTATTTATGGAACATGGCTAGGCCAAGGGGTTGTCAGAAGGGACAGTCACCTTGGGCGATTCACCATTGGGGGCATGTGCAAAAAGGACGAGACCTGCAAACTATGCTGCTGAAGTAGTTCACAGCTCATGGTTGGAGTGGGAGGGTGTATAGGGGGCTACACTTTGGTCTTTTTGCCTTGGGTGCTTGTCTTGTCACTGTGTAGGGACTTTACAAAGGACATATATAACACCGAATGTCTGTTACCATTGATTGGTGATGGCTTGGTTACCACCAGTACAAGGAAAATAGCAGCAATGAACTATGAGAAGAACAGTGGAGATGGCGACCATGGTGGTTCAGCAAGTTTAAAGTGGACCTGTCATCAGATACATTTTTCAGGTTAAAGCGGAGTTCCAGATGAAAAATAAATAAAATAAAAGTCAGCAGCTACAAAAACTGTAGCTGCTGACTTTTAAAATACAGACACTTACCTGTCCCTCAATCCAGCGGTGTCCTCACCATGGCTGGTTTCACTGGCCGTCTTCTCTCCCCGGTGCCGGCATCTTCAGTGTGGACACCCGGCTGGGACAGCTTGCAGCTTCACAGCCTGGTGCCCACTGGGCATGTGCGAGAAGCGCTGCGCTTCCTGAATGGCCCCGTAGTCTTCTGGGACCTGTCACATGTCCCAGAAGACTACGGAGAGGGCAACTTCCGCTTCCAATCACCTAGGTGATCGCAGTGGTAGTGGAAGCAGGTACCCGAGTACCCACTCCTCTAAGGTGCCAATCCTTAATGGGGAGCGGGGGCAAAGGTTTAAAGCGGAACTTCCCCTTTTGGGTGGAGCTCCGCTTTAAGTGTATGCATGCTAAGTAGTGTGTAACATTGGTACTCCCAGATGTTTGTTACCTCTCACAGAGATCCCAGTACTCCCCCTGACAATCAGCTTTTCTCTCCGGATGGATGGCGCCATTTTCAGGCATCATCCAGGGTCACCATCTATATCTTGGACTGAGATGCCATCTCAGAGTTTACACAATCATGTGACTTGTGGTGGCCATGCACAGGGCTGAGACAAGGGGGCAAGGATTGGGCAGGAGGGGCAGATGCCCTGGGCGCAGCAGAGAAAGGGGGCAGAAAATGAACGTGGGACATTAAACCCATTCTATAACATTCATTAATAGTAGGGAAGGGGGGATGCAGTTCCGCATCTTTGCCCTGGGTGCTGGATAAACCTGTTCCAGTACTGGCCATGCAGTTCTCATATATTTATCCCAGACCATCCTTTACTGTACCCTTGTTCCTTGTACCTCGCTTCAAAGTTACAATGTTGCAGTTTGACAAGAAGGGGGAGAGGAGACTGAGGAAATGCTTTCTTCTGCTTGCAGCAGACAAATGGCATCATCTGAGCCTAGGAAAATCTGCTTGGCTGGAGATCAAGGGTTTTTTCTTCATGCTAAAAGAAGAAAATTTAGTTTAAAAAAAAAAATCAACACCTAGGGGCCAAGCCCAACCCCTGAAAAACAACACCACACCATAATCCCCCCTCCACCAAACTTTACATTCCGCACAATGCAGTCAGGTAAGTACCGTTCCCCTGGCAATCGCCAAACCCAGACACATCCATCGGATTGCCAGACACAGAAGTGTGATTGGTCACTGCAGAGAACACTTCTCCACTGCTCTAGAGTCCAGTGGCGGTGTGCTTTACACCACTGCATCCGACGCTTTGCATTGCACTTGGTGATGTAAGGCTTGGATGCAGCTGCTCGGCCATGGAAACCCATTCCATGAAGTGCTCTACACACTGTTGTTGTGCTCATCTGAAGGCCAAACCAAGTTTGGAGGTCTTTAGCTACTGACTCTGCACACAGTCAAAGACTTCTGCGCACTGTGTGCTTCAGCATGCACTGACCCCGCTCTGTCATGTGACGTGGCCTACCACTTGGTGGCTGAGTTGCTGTTGTTCCCAGTTGCTTCCACTTTGTTATAATCCCACTAACAGTTGAGCGTGGAATATTTAGTTGCCAGGAAATGTCACGGATGGACTTATTGCCCAGGTGGCCACCTATCACGGGACCACACTTGGGGTCACTGAGCTCCTGAGAGCAACCCATTCTTTCACAAATGTCTGTAGAAGCAGTCTGCATGCCTAGGGGCTTGATTGTATACTGGATGAAAAGCACTAACTCTCCAGTGCCTCAAAAGGGGTCAATGCCAGGAAGAGGCCAGGGAGTCCAATATGTTGATTGCCTTTGGATAAATTCTTGGTGATGCAGCCCTCCTCAGACTGGGAAATCATCAAAACTGGAAAAGAAGCACACAGGTGGTGCAAACACCTAGTGCATTATCCAAGGTATTTGAAAAGTAAAAAGACAAAAAAACAAACTCACAAAATACATAAACTACCCTAAATGCCACAAGGATGGTCCACAATGATGGCAGAGTGTCTGACTGATGGCATGTTAGCCTGCTGATGCGTTTCAGGGACATATCCCCTTCCTCAGAACTCAGTGAGTCCAATGATTTGGAGGGGTGTCCCAATACTTTTGGCAATACAGTGTGTGGATAGATAGATAGATAGATAGATAGATAGATAGATAGATAGATAGATAGATAGATAGATAGATAGATAGATGGATGGATGGATGGATGGATGGATGGATGGATGGATGGATAGACGGACGGATGGACGGACAGACAGACAGATAGATAGATAGATAGATAGATAGATAGATAGATAGATAATGGATAGATAGATAGTTAGATAGATAGATAGATAGATAGATAGATAGATAGATAGATAGAATATACTGTAGTTGTATATTATGATATGTCAGGAAATTATTCATGCAGACTTGTAGAGTCACTAGAGTTTCCAGTTCAATTTCATTCATACATAATGGAGTGAATCAGAAAAATACCATATTAGGCCACTAGATGAAGCCAGTGATCATAGGAAATAAATACTAATTTACTATGATCTTCAGCTCCATCTAGTGGCCATAATGTGATTTGTTTTTGAAGCACTGTTTTTGTTTTTTTATGAATGAATAATTTTTGATCTGGAGAGAAAACAGCCTAATAACATTCGATTTTACCGCCATTCTCACAGAACGAGCATACTTGCATGAATAGCTCATCAAATTTTAATACTTCCCTATATGCTGACCTTTGCCTATAGAAAGTGCTGCATTGAGGGTAACAGGCTCAGTTTTTAGACCAGCTCTTTGCAGGAAAAAGCGAAGTAACATGACTTTATTTATCCTTGTTCCCAGGATGCCTGAAGAACTTAAACCAATGGAGGAGGAGGTGGAGACCTTTGCTTTCCAGGCTGAGATCGCTCAGCTGATGTCATTGATTATCAACACTTTCTATTCTAACAAAGAGATCTTTTTGCGAGAGATCATCTCCAACTCATCCGATGTAAGTTCATTACATAAATACATGGATCATAACTTAAATCTTCGTTCAGACTAGCAGTTGGGGAAGGGGGGTGTGAAATATGTGCAGTAGAGCTGGGTTTTTAGCACCCCACTCATGATCCCCCTTTACCCTAGGTTCACACCTAAGCGTTTTCTGCAGCGTTTTGCAGAAACGCAGTATAGTCCATTTAACACAATCCTATGGGGCAGGTTCACATCTGCACATTTTCACCCGGTGCATTTTTTGGAAAGGGTCAGGGACTTATTTGTTAGCAAAAAGTTACGTTTTTGATTCTATAGAGTTCAAAGGAAACGCTGCAGAAAAGCATGTATTGCATTTTTTATGCGTTTTTGCTTCTCTTTTGGTGCGTTTTAAATCTGCCTAGCAACAAGAAACATTTTTAGAATGAAAAATAAATAGCAAAACGCCTCAAAATGCGTAAAAACTACAGGTGCAAAAACGCAATGCAGAAATGGCTCAAACGCAGCCTGCATAGGTGTGAATCTAGCCTTCAGCTGCAATAGCAGGGGACTGGTGTGTTCACATGCCACGGTCAGGGCTGGGACAAAGGGTGGGCAGAAGGGATGGCTGCCCTGGGCGGGGTGGGGATTTGGGGGTTGTGCTAGAAGGGATGCTCTGGAGGGGGGTGGGGGAGTTGAACTAGGAGGGTGGACTTGTGTTAGGAAGGGGGATTTGAGTGGGGGGGATATGTGGTTGTAGTGATGATTGGGGGGTTGTGCTAGAAGGGATGCTTGGAGGGGGGGGGAGTTGAACTAGGAGGGTGGATTTGTGTTAGGAAGGGGGATTTGAGTGTGTGTGTGTGTGGGGGGGGGATATGTGGTCGTAGGGATGTTTTGGGGGTTGTGTTAGAAGGGATGATTGGAGGGGGGGGAGTTGACCTAGGAGGGTGGATTTGTGTTAGAAAGGGGGATTTGAGTGTGGGGAGGGGGGATATGTGATCGTAGGGATGATTGGGGGGTTGTGCTAGAAGGGATGATTGGAGGAGGGGGGAGTTGAACTAGGAGGGTGGATTGGTGTTAGGAAGGGGGATTTGAGTGGGGGGGGGGATATGTGGTAGTAGGGATGATTGGGGGGTTGTGCTAAAAGGGATGCTTGGAGGAGGAGGGGGAGTTGAACTAGGAGGATGGATTTGTGTTAGGAAGGAGGATTTAAGTGCGTGTGTGTGTGTGGGGGGGGGGGGGGTATGTGGTTGTAGGGATGATTGGGGGGTTGTGCTAGAAGGGATGCTTGGAGGGGGGGGGAGTTGAACTAGGAGGGTGGATTTGTGTTAGGAAGAGGGATTTGAGTGGGGGGGATATGTTGTAGTAGGGATGATTGGGGGGTTGTGCTAGAACGGATGATTGGAGGAGGGGGGGAGTTAAACTAGGAGGATGGATTTGTGTTAGAAAGGGGGATTTGAGTGTGTGTGTGTGGGGGGGGGGGATATGTGGTCGTAGGGATGATTGGGGGGTTGTGCTAGAAGGGATGCTTGGAGGAGGAGGTGGAGTTGAACTAGGAGGATGGATTTGTGTTAGGAAGGGGGATTTAAGTGTGTGGGGTGGGGGGATATGTGGTTGTAGGGATGATTGGGGGGTTGTGCTAGAAGGGATGCTTGGTGGGGGGGGAGTTGAACTAGGAGAGTGGACTTGTGTTAGGAAGGGGGATTTGAGTGGGGGGGATATGTGGTAGTAGGGATGATTGGGGGGTTGTGCTAGAAGGGATGATTGGAGGAGGGGGGGAGTTGAACTAGGAGGGTGGATTTGTGTTAGAAAGGGGGATTTGAGTGTGGGGGGGGGGATATGTGGTCGTAGGGATGATTGGCGGGTTGTGCTATAAAGGGATGATTGGAGAAGGAGGGGGAGTTGAACTAGGAGGATGGATTTGTGTTAGAAAGGGGGATTTGAGTGGGGGGGGGATATGTGTTAGTAGGGATGATTGGGGGGTTGTGCTACAAGGGATTATTGGAGGAGGGGGGGAGTTGAACTAGGAGGGTGGATTTGTGTGAGAAAGGGGGATTTGAGTGGGGGGGGGATATGTATTAGTAGGGATGATTGGGGGGATTTGTGCTAGGAGGGAAATTTTGGGAGGAGGATTTGTGCTAGGAGAGGGGATTTGTGCTGGAAGAGGGAGAGAGAGGATTTATTCTCAATGGGGAAATTTAAGGGGTATTTGTGTTGGAAGGGGGTTGGGGAGGGAGAGGATTTGAGCTGCGAGGGGGAAATTTGTCGTGGAAGAGGGGAAATTTTTGTTTGGGGAGAATTTTAGCTTGCAAGGGAAATTTACGCTCCGGGTGCTTAAGTGGTAAGTGTGAAGATTAGCGCTCACATTTTTTTTTTTTGAAGGGGGGGAGGGGATTATTTCTGACACACAATGCTCATATGTTTTTTGGGTGGGGGGGGGGGGTGCACCAATCGGCATCATCACCCTGGGCTCTAGATGACCTCGTCCCGGCACTGGCCACAGTCACCATGCTATGCTTTGGTCCCTCAGACGACGTGGGCCACAATGCACATGGCTGCGGGACAATGGCTGTCAAAAATGAATTGACAACTTGAAATGAGGAGGCGTCACATCATCTCCTCCCCGCCTGCCACTAGCCTGTGAAGAGAGATCCAAACACAGGTCATTTTTCAGAGGAGCGGCATGATCATGCACAGATGTTTTCCAGATTTTTTTTGCTTTCTCTCTTTAACCAGCTCACATGCCACAGAGCAGAAACTCCCTTTGAGTTCAAAGTGTTTCTGTAGCCAGATTTATTTAAAATTTTATTGTGGTAAATATTTAGAACCAGGGCAGGGACAAGGGGTGGGCGAGAGGGACGGCTGCCCTGGGCGCAGCAAAGCAAGGGGGCAGAGAATGAAAGCAGGATGTTACACCCATTCTACAACATGCTTTAGCAGTGTGTGGGGGGGGGGGGGGTACAATTCCAAATCATTTCCCTGGGCACTGGATGAACCTATCCAGGGTCTGGTTAGAACCTTTGCCTTTTTTTCTGTGCCTCTGGTACTCAGTAGAATGTCATATATTCTGTCAGCCACTAGGGAGCAACAGCTAAATCAGTGAGACTTTATTATAATTTTCAAGGGATATAATTAGTTTGTGGACACTGACGTCTTAAAGCTGACGTTCAGTCTGCTACAATTCTTTCCCCCTTCATTAACAGGCTAATTAAATTTAAAAAAAAGAAAAAGACTTTCTATTTTCACTGCTAATGTTATTTTAGATATAGTGACATCGTCACTGGGTCTCTGTGCTTTTCTATGCAATGCAGAATCCAAAAAACAGAGGTATATCGCTCAGGCAAACAATCCAGATCAATTCACGACAGGTGCAGGCTCTGGCTCACCACCAGGCTCAGTCTCCATGGTTGATGTGATGCTGAGCCTCCATGGTTGATGTGACGCTGAGTCTCCATGGTTGGTGTGATGCTGACCCTCCATGGTTGATGTGATGCTGAACCTCCATGATTGATGTGATGCTGAGCCTCCATGGTTGATGTGATGCTGAGCCTCCATGGTTGATGTGACGCTGAGTCTCCATGGTTGGTGTGATGCTGACCCTCCATGGTTGATGTGATGCTGAACCTCCATGGTTGATGTGATGCTGAGCCTCCATGGTTGATGTGATGCTGAGCCTCCATGGTTGATGTGACGCTGAGTCTCCATGGTTGGTGTGATGCTGAACCTCCATGGTTGATGTGATGCTGAACCTCCATGGTTGATGTGATGCTGAGCCTCCATGGTTGATGTGACGCTGAACCTCCATGGTTGATGTGATGCTGAACCTCCATGGTTGATGTGATGCTGAGCCTCCATGGCTGATGTGATGCTGAACCTCCATGGTTGATGTGATGCTGACCCTCCATGGTTGATGTGATGCTGAACCTCCATGGTTGATGTGATGCTGAGCCTCCATGGTTGATGTGATGCTGACCCTCCATGGTTGATGTGATGCTAAGTCTCCATGGTTGATGTGATGCTGACCCTCCATGGTTGATGTGATGCTGAGCCTCCATGGTTGATGTGATTCTGACCCTCCATGGTTGATGTGATGCTAAGCCTCCATGGTTGATGTGATGCTGAGCCTCCATGGTTGATGTGATGCTGAGCCTCCATGGTTGATGTGATGCTGAGCCTCCATGGTTGATGTGATGCTGACCCTCCATGGTTGATGTGATGCTGAGCCTCCATGGTTGATGTGATGCTGAGCCTCCATGGTTGATGTGATGCTGAACCTCCATGGTTGATGTGATGCTGACCCTCCATGGTTGATGTGATGCTGAGCCTAAATTGTTGATGTGATGCTGAGCCTCCATGGTTGATGTGATGCTGACCCTCCATGGTTGATGTGATGCTGACCCTCCATGGTTGATGTGATGCTGACCCTCCATGGTTGATGTGATGCTGAGTCTCCATGGTTGATGTGATGCTGAGTCTCCATGGTTAATGTGATGCTGAGTCTCCATGGTTAATGTGATGCTGAGCCTCCATGTTAGAAAGAGCTGAAACCAATGAATGAAAGGGGTGGGCAAGGGACAGTAAGGCTGGGGAGGAAAGTTCTAGATGATGCTGGGCGTCCACCAGCTAAGGAATGGTAATAACCAGATGCATAAATATTTTGGACTTTCAGGCTCTGGATAAGATCCGCTATGAAAGCCTCATTGACCCCAGCAGGCTGGATTCTGGCAAAGACCTGAAGATCGACTTGATCCCCAACAGATATGACAAAACCCTGACTATAATTGACACTGGAATCGGCATGACCAAAGCTGATCTCATCAACAACCTGGGCACCATCGCCAAATCGGGAACCAAGGCTTTTATGGAGGCTCTGCAGGCCGGAGCAGACATCTCCATGATCGGTCAGTTCGGTGTGGGTTTCTACTCCGCCTATCTAGTCGCTGAGAAAGTGACGGTGATCACCAAACACAACGATGACGAGCAATACATCTGGGAATCATCGGCCGGAGGGTCCTTCACCGTCAGACCAGACAATGGTAAGTGGTCTCTCCCGTTTTCTGCTCTGAGAGCAATGGTGCCGTGCTATCATCCATAACAACCAATCAGATTTCACTCTGTTACAGTCAGATCAGTAACAGATTTATTCTCGTCCCGTGCCACGAGCAGGGGCGGACTGACAACTCATGGGGCCCCCGGGCAATAGGGGATCATGGGGCCCCTGTGTCCTAGCCCACACTCAAACCACACCCAAAAAAGCCTACGAAAGGTACCAAGGGCATCTCATGGGGCCCCCTACAGATCCCGGGCCCTCGGGCAGTGCCCAAGTGCCCAAATGGTCAGTCTGCCCCTGGCCACGAGTTGCTTCATTTTACTCAAAGCTTTTGCAATTATAGCCCCTCTGGAAGATTTCCCCCCCCCCCCCCTTCTTGACCAGACCATTTTTTGCAGTGCGGCACTGCATTATTTTAACTGACAATTGCGCAGTCATGCCACACTATACATAAATTACATTTATATCAATTTTTTCTTTTGGTGCTACTTTTTATTTTTTATTTTTTTATGGGTTTTTTATTTTTTGTGCTATAAAAAAAAAAGACAGAATTAAAAAAAAAACTATATTTTTTACTTTTTGCTAAAAAACATATCCAATAAAAAAAAATGTATTCATAAATTTAGGCCAAAAAGTGTTCTGCTACGTGTCTTATGTAAAAAACAAACAAACCAATAAATGTATATTAATTGGTTTGCGTGCAAATGTGCAGAAGAAAAGTGACTTATGTGCAAAATTTTATAACAGAAACAAAGAAAAAGGGTTTTTTTCAAACTTTTTGGTCTTTTAACGTTTTTTTTAGCAAAAAATAAAAAATAAAAACCCAGTGGTGATTAACCTCTTCACGCCGGCCGCACACAAATGTGTGGCTTCCCGGCATCTGGGCCTAGACACCGAGCGGCCGCACATTTGCGTTCCATTAAAAAAGGACATATATGCCGTGTGCTCCCAGCACACATGTCCGGTACTCACAGAAAGGTCCCGATCTCCTCTTTCGATCTGGACCTTTCCTGATCATGTGACCGCTGTGACGGCACATCACGGCTGTCACATGACCCTAAACCCCGCCCCGCCTCCCGGCTTCTGGAACTCTTAAAGGGCCGGGAGGCACCGGCGTCAAGGGGTTAAATACCACCAAAAGAACACTCTGTGTGAAAAAAATGATAAAAATGTATTGTGGGTACAGTGTTACATGACCGCGCAATTGCCATTCAAAGAGCGACAGCCCTGAAAGCTGAACATTTGCCTGGTCAGGAAGGGGTGGAAGTGGCCGGTATTGAAGTGGTTAAAGTGCTTGTACCCATAAGATCGAACTTCTCTTATATATTCCCTTTCGATCACTGAAAGTGTTTTCTTATATCTGTTGTCAGGCAGGGGCAATGAGTTTGTAATGTCTTCCTTCATTAGGTGAACCTATGGGGCGTGGGACAAAAGTCATTCTACACCTGAAAGAAGACCAGACTGAGTACTTGGAGGAGAAGAGGATTAAAGATGTTGTGAAGAAACATTCCCAGTTCATTGGCTATCCCATCACTTTGTATGTAAGTATCTTATGTATCAGAATACTTTGATCGCTATGTCAAAATGCCACATGCCACGCTATATCATATCATATGCATATCACCATGTATAATACATAAGGGGGGATATGATCTCCATGTATAATACATAAGGGGGGGATATGATCTCCATGTATAATACATAAGGGGGGGATATGATCTCCATGTATAATACATAAGGGGGGATATGATCAACATGTATAATACATAAGGGGGGATATGATCTCCATGTATAATACATAAGGGGGATATGATCTCCATGTATAATACATAAGGGGGGATATGATCTCCATGTATAATACATAAGGGGGGGATATGATCACCATGTATAATACATAAGGGGGATATGATCACCATGTATAATACATAAGGGGGGATATGATCACCATGTATAATACATAAGGGGGGATATGATCACCATGTATAATACATAAGGGGGATATGATCACCATGTATAATACATAAGGGGGATATGATCTCCATGTATAATACATAAGGGGGGATATGATCACCATGTATAATACATAAGGGGGATATGATCACCATGTATAATACATAAGGGGGATATGATCACCATGTATAATACATAAGGGGGATATGATCACCATGTATAATACATAAGGGGGGATATGATCACCATGTATAATACATAAGGGGGATATGATCACCATGTATAATACATAAGGGGGATATGATCACCATGTATAATACATAAGGGGGGGATATGATCTCCATGTATAATACATAAGGGGGGATATGATCTCCATGTATAATACATAAGGGGGGATATGATCTCCATGTATAATACATAAGGGGGGGATATGATCTCCATGTATAAATACATCAGTGGTTCATATAGTGAACTCGGTGTAGTTATTCACCCTGAGGTCATCACAGAGGACAAGGGGGCGCTCTTTACGTCTGGAGGAAAAGAAATGTAATCTCCAAACACGGAAAGGTTTCTTCACAGTAAGAGCTGTGAAAATGTGGAATAGACTCCCTCAAGAGTTGGTTGTGGCCGGCTCAGTGGATTGCTGTAGGAAAGTCCTGGATTCTTTCTTGGATACACAGAATATAACTGGATATAACATTTATAGGTAAAGTTGATCCAGGGAATATCCGATTGCCTCTCGGGGGATCAGGAAGGAATTTATTTCCCTGAAGGAGAAAATTGGATCATGCTTTGCTGGGTTTTTTCCTTCCTCTTGATCAACTGTGGGTATAGGATTATAACTTTTTTTTTCTTCAGCTGGATGGCCTTTTGTCTTTTTTTCACCCAGACTAACTATGCGACTATGTAACTATGTATATATCTAACAATGTTGGGAAGGAATGCTGTGGGACAGATAAGGACAAGCAGCCATGATGGATTCAAGGCTGCTGATAACATTTTATATAAATAACCATAAGGCTATTCATCTTGTTAAACTGTGTGTAAATGGAGACAAATCTGAACATTATTAGGTTATTTTCTCCCCACGTCAAATGATTTTCATACCTACAGGATAGCTTGAATCAAGAAGATACTGCATTGTGGCCACTAGATGGAGCTGAAGATCATATTAAATTAATACATATTTAATTAACCACTTAAGGACCACCCACAATGCACTGCAGATGGGTCGCCCGTACAAGTACGCTGCTGTGCCACTATGGTCCACCCGTCTGCAGGGCATTGTGGATGGGCGGTGCTTAAGTTTCTGGGCTCTTCCGGGGTACAGGGTGCCCCCGCCCGCTGACTCCCACTGTGATTGTACACAGCAGGAGTTTTTCAGCAGGTCCCAGCCAATAATCCATAGCTGGGACCTGCTGATCGTCTGTATCCAATCACAGTCGAGAGCCCTGTGTTGACAAACACCACAAGGCTCTGTACAGAGGGAACAATCTCTTTGTTTCTTCTCCCTGCAAAAAAGGGTGAAGGAACATAGAGATTTTTTAGTAAAAAGTAACACACATTACAAACATTAACACTTGTTAGGCACTCCCAAAGAAATCAAACTGATTAAGGGGGCATTACCTTAAAACACATTTATTAATAAAAAGGTGATAAGTAATATACTCACAAATGACAAAAATGTCAAAGGCACATCATAAAAGAACAGCACTGTCCAGTTCCCATTACATGACTGTCCGCAATAGGAACCCTGGATCTCCAACAGGCTAACGCGTTTCGAGGACTTGCCTCTTCCTCAGAGTCAGCCTTCATTATTACAGTGACAGTGTTATCACTGATCACTGTATTCGTTTCACTGGAGATGTCAGTGTCAGTCACTTCCCACCCATTGTCAGTTAGTGTCAGATTGACCACCACAGTCCCACTACTGTATAAGTGGCTGATCACCACCATTACTAGTAGAAAAAAATAAATAAATAAAAATTCCAGTATATAGTCCATAATTTGTGGATGCTATACCTTTCACACAAGCAGTTAATATACACTTATTAGGAATTTTTTTTTACCAAAGACACGTAGCAGAATACATTTTGGACTAAATTTATGAAGAATTTTTTTTTTCTTTTTATTGGATATGTTTTATAGCAGAACGTAAAAAAAAACATTGTTTTTATTTCAAAATTTTCAGTCCTTTTTTTGTTCATATAATAAAAATGTAAATACCCAGTGGTGATCAAATACCACCAAAAGAAATTATGTATATTTTATTTGGGTACAGCATTGCATGACCACGCAATTACCAGTTATAATAGCGCAGTGTCGAATAGCAAAACAAATGACCTGGTCATGATGGGGGTAAAACCTTCTGGAGCTGAAGTGGTTAATATGATTATCAGTGCCATCTAGTGCCCATAACACGGTATTTTCCCCGCTTCACTCAATGAAGAACATTTGACCTGGAGGGAAAACAGCCTAATAACATTCAATTTTCCACCATACACACAGAACAGAATCAATTTACATGCATTTTCACAGGACTAATAGTTCTGCAAATTTTCTTTATAAATGCACCCCATTAAATGGTATGTATTCAGGCAATTGCAGCTTGGCAGACTTGTCTTTGCATACTCCTTGCTAAACCTGGGATTCATTTTTGAACCACAGGTAGAGAAGCAGCGCGAGAAGGAAATCAGTGACGATGAAGCTGAAGCGGAAACCGTAGAAAACAAAGCAGAAGATAAAGACAGCACCACAGAAAAGCCAAAGATTGAGGATGTTGGGTCTGATGAGGAAGAGGACACCAAGGCTGGAGACAAGAAGAAGAAGACCAAGAAGATCAAGGAGAAATACATCGACCAGGAGGAGCTGAACAAGACCAAACCCATCTGGACGCGCAATCCAGATGATATCAGCAGTGAAGAGTATGGAGAGTTCTACAAAAGCCTCACCAACGACTGGGAGGACCACCTGGCTGTGAAGGTAAGAGACCAAGAGTTTATTCCATAACGCAGCCCATGGGGCACTGATGACATGCAAAGCAATCCGTATCATTTCAAAGTTTCCCAGAGTTGGGCTTTAAGTCACTACTCATAATACCCAATAATATTCCAGATCTCTTTTTTTAAGTGCAGCAAGGAACATTAAAGCTAAAAGCTGATTGGCCGTTCTGGGCAGTCGTATTGCATTCACCTGGTTCATGCTACATACATGAGCTTTATCCATGACTAACCAGCCTTACTGTCATTTTCCAGCATTTCTCCGTTGAGGGTCAGCTTGAATTCCGAGCTCTCCTCTTCATGCCAAGACGGGCGGCTTTCGACTTGTTTGAGAACAAGAGGAAGAAAAATAACATCAAGTTGTACGTGCGCAGAGTGTTCATCATGGACAACTGCGAGGATCTCATTCCTGAATTTCTGAGTAAGTTGCTTGTTCCTTCTGTGATATTACTGCTAGCTGGTCAAACTCTTCCAGTTCACCTAGAACAGCCTTTCTCAACCTTTTCAACACAGAGGAACCCTTGAAATAACTTTCCAGGCTCAGGGAACCCTTTCTAAAAATGACTATATCTACAACTCATGATACCTTAGTATGATGGTTAGTGGGAAGAATGCTCTTTACACTTGTGATCATTGGGAAGAATGACCCCCTTACAGATAGCTAAAAATATCAATGGGGACAGTGGGATGTTACCTGAGAGGCAGAAATTGCTCAAGGAACCTCTAGCAGCTTCTGGAGGAACCCTTGTTGAGAAACCCTGACCTAGACGTTTTGGGTGTTCACCCACCTTTGTTCCCAGCTCCTCCTATTACATTCTACATCATGTAAAATAAATAAAAATCCAGCAGGGATGGTGGGAGCCTATCATAATGGGTATAGAAGGTGTGCAGACCTGAGAACTCAGCTCAGAGATCTCACCAACAGAATTCAATCATATCCCACCTTAATCTCCTCTTCTCAAGAAAGAATAAATTCAGTTCATCTAAACATTCCTCATAGCTGATCTCCTCTATGCCTCATATCAGAGAAGGGCAACCAAACTCCATGTATAATACATAAGGGGGGATATGATCTCTATGTATAATACATAAGGGGGGATATGAACACCATGTATAATACATAAGGGGGGGGGATATGATCACCATGTATAATACATAAGGGGGGGGGGGATATGATCACCATGTATAATACATAAGGGGGGATATGATCACCATGTATAATACATAAGGGGGGATATAATCTGCATGTATAATACATAAGGGGGGATATGATCACCATGTATAGAACATAAGGGGGGGGTATGATCACTATGTATAATAAATAAGGGGGGATATGATCTCCATGTATAATACATAAGGGGGATATGATCACCATGTATAATACATAAGGGGGGGATATGATCTCCATGTATAATACATAAGGGGGGATATGATCTCCATGTATAATACATAAGGGGGGATATGATCTCCATGTATAATACATAAGGGGGGATATGATCTCTATGTATAATACATAAGGGGGGATATGATCACCATGTATAATACATAAGGGGGGATATGATCACCATGTATAATACCTAATGGAGGGTATATGATCTCCATGTATATAATACATAAGGGGGGATATGATCACCATGTATAATACATAAGGGGGGATATGATCTCCATGTATAATACATAAGGGGGGATATGATCACCATGTTTAATACATAAGGGGGGATATGATCTCCATGTATAATACATAAGGGGGGGATATGATCTCCATGTATAATACATAAGGGGGGATATGATCTCCATGTATAATACATAAGGGGGGATATGATCTCCATGTATAATACATAAGGGGGGATATGATCTCCATGTATAATACATAAGGGGGATATGATCACCATGTATAATACATAAGGGGGGATATGATCTCCATGTATAATACATAAGGGGGGATATGATCTCCATGTATAATACATAAGGGGGATATGATCTCCATGTATAATACATAAGGGGGGATATGATCTCCATGTATAATACATAAGGGGGGGATATGATCTCCATGTATAATACATAAGGGGGGATATGATCTCCATGTATAATACATAAGGGGGGATATGATCACCATGTTTAATACATAAGGGGGATATGATCACCATGTATAATACATAAGGGGGATATGATCACCATGTATAATACATAAGGGGGATATGATCACCATGTATAATACCTAATGGGGGGTATATGATCTCCATGTATAATACATAAGGGGGGGGGGGGATATGATCACCATGTATAATACATAAGGGGGGATAGGATCACCATGTATAATACATAAGGGGGGATAAGATCTCCATGTATATAATACATAAGGGGGATATGATCACCATGTATAATACATAAGGGGGGATATGATCTCCATGTATAATACATAAGGGGGGATATGATCACCATGTATAATACATAAGGGGGGATATGCTCTCCATGTATAATACATGAGGGGGGATATGCTCTCCATGTATAATACATAAGGGGGGATATGATCACCATGTATAATACATAAGGGGGGATATGATCTCCATGTATAATACATAAGGGGGGATATGATCACCATGTATAATACATAAGGGGGATATGATCTCCATGTATAATACATAAGGGGGATATGATCTCCATGTATAAATACATAAGGGGGGATATGATCTCCATGTATAATACATAAGGGGGGATATGATCTCCATGTGTAATACATAAGGAGGGATATGATCTCCATGTATAATACATAAGGGGGGATATGATCACCATGTATAATACATAAGGGGGGATATGATCACCATGTATAATACATAAGGGGGATATGATCTCCATGTATAATACATAAGGGGGATATGATCTCCATGTATAATACATAAGGAGGGATATGATCTCCATGTATAATACATAAGGGGGGATATGCTCTCCATGTATAATACATGAGGGGGGATATGCTCTCCATGTATAATACATAAGGGGGGATATGATCACCATGTATAATACATAAGGGGGGGGATATGATCTCCATGTATAATACATAAGGGGGGATATGATCACCATGTATAATACATAAGGGGGGATATGATCTCCATGTATAATACATAAGGGGGATATGATCTCCATGTATAAATACATAAGGGGGGATATGATCTCCATGTATAATACATAAGGGGGGATATGATCTCCATGTGTAATACATAAGGAGGGATATGATCTCCATGTATAATACATAAGGGGGGATATGATCACCATGTATAATACATAAGGGGGATATGATCTCCATGTATAATACATAAGGGGGGATATGATCACCATGTATAATACATAAGGGGGATATGATCTCCATGTATAATACATAAGGGGGGATATGATCACCATGTATAATACATAAGGGGGGGATAATATCTCCATGTATAATACATAAGGGGGGATATGATCTCCATGTATAATACATAAGGGGGGATATGATCTCCATGTATAATACATAAGGGGGGATATGATCTCCATGTATAATACATAAGGGGGGATGAATGTATGAATACACAATATATGAATACATCAGTGGTTCATATAGTGAACTCTGTGATGACCTCAGGGTGAATACCTACACACAGGACAAGGGGGCACTCTTTACGTCTGGAGGAAAATAAATTTAATCTCCAAACATGGAAAGGTTTCTCCACAGTAAGAGCTGTGAAAATGTGGAATAGATTCCCTCAAGAGTTGTTTCTGGCCAGCTCAGTGGATTGCTTTAAAAAAGTCCTGGATTGTTTCTTAGATACACAGAATATAACTGGATATAACATTTACAGGGAAAGTTGATCCAGGGAATATCCGATTGCCTCTCGGGGGATCAGGAAGGAATTTTTTCCCTGCAGGAGCAAATTGGATCATGCTTTGCTAGTTTTTTTTGCCTTCCTTTAGATTAACTGTGGGTATAGGATTATAACTCTTTTTTTTTTTAATGGTTGAACTGGATGGACTTTTTCCTTTTTTTTCAGCCAGACTAACTATGTAACCTGGGAGGTGCTATATCTCTCCAGTACCTACCCAACACTGAAATAACAGTTTTGATGGAATGACCCTTTAAGTGAACCTACATGAAAAATGAGAACAGAGCACCAACTGTTCATTATAAGAGTCCATAACATGCCAGTAAAAATATGATAGCAGGCAGACAGGGGTAG
Organism: Staurois parvus; assembly: GCF_062004578.1. Classification (NCBI taxonomy): domain Eukaryota; kingdom Metazoa; phylum Chordata; class Amphibia; order Anura; family Ranidae; genus Staurois; species Staurois parvus. Next base: position 121,281 of record NW_028320005.1, on the reverse strand, counting down.
CCTTTTTTCCTTCTTATCCGTGACACTTTATTGCTGGTAAAAGTATGATAATGGGGAAGACAAGCAATTGTTTTCCGGTCATCGTACTTTTACAGCAATAAAGCGTTATGGAATCATAAAGGAAAAAAAGACTATCCTTGCCTTCCTGTTATCATATTTGTACCAGCAATAAAGTGTTATGGACTCTTGATATGGATATGATAACCGTTTGACGCTCTCTTTTTGGGTGGCCCCCATTTCTTGGGTGAGCCCTCGCCTTGTTGTAGAGCTGTGAAAATTTTTCCATTAAATCTCACCATTAGATGTGGCTTGATGGATATAAGATCCCATGCCTCATATCTGATTTATCCTGACCTTAAAGTGAACCTGTCAGTTGAATAAAGAGGATTTTTTATGCTGTGTGCTTTTGCTCAGGATGATCTTTCTCTGCACTGGTCTGTGCCTGTACTGAAGCCAAAGTATTAGGAAGTTTAAATGTTAAAGTATAACTGAAGGCAGTTTTTTTTTAGTTCTGGATAGCATGTAGAGCAATTAGAACACCTGTCAGTCTGTTTCGCTGTCTGTGCCCCCGCTAGGGAAATTCACCCTCTCTATTTGTCCTGTTTACCTGTTTTTATTGCAAGTGCAAGAAAATCCCACATTTTGGGTTGTCCCCAGAACATGAATAGAGGGGGAATCTTCCAATGGGGATATTAATTTGGGTAATCCTGTTGACAACAAGGGATTCCCTCACTTTGGAAGGATTTCCTCTCACTTCCTGTTGCGACAATGGGACAGAAAGTGAGGGGAGATCTCCCCAATGGGCCACAGATGACAAAAAATCCTGACAGGGGTTTATAACCCTCCCTTTCTCTATCTTAAATGGAAAAAAATTGCTTCTGGTTCTACTTTTATATGAAAGTGTGGCTAAAAAAGCAGAATAAAGAATCAGAACCTTCATGGGTTCTTAGGTGACTAGTGATAGGCACAGTGATAATGCTGTACCCTGTTATGGTGTGAAAAGAGTTTTGTGTCATCCAGGTTTCTCATTCAAGCAGGTTGAGGGCCCCCAGCTTGCTTGTGTCATACAGGGGAAACTTGATTTTCATCTTGCTCATAGGTTGGTAAAACCTGGCTTGGGTCCTGGATAACAGAGGCTCTGTAGAGACTTGGGATGATGAAGTCTCCAGTCTTGAGAGGATGGAGTCTCCAGTCTTGGGAGGATGGAGTCTCCAGTCTTGGGTCCAGGTTTTGCAGACAACAAGCATACTGGTTTTTGTATGGTAAAGTAATGCTGCACAAACCCTGTGAGGGAAACCGATGTGTGGAATGTAAACTTTGTTTTAATAAAAGTAGGCAAGAAAATCCATTACAAAGACAATTTAAACAAGTGGCTGCATCCTAATGCTTTACGGTTTTAATCTAATCCTCCCAGTACACTATTTCTCATTTGAGAAGTGTCTGACTGATCATCTTTTTTTTTCCTCCTGCAGACTTCATCAAAGGTGTGGTGGACTCTGAAGACCTACCGCTGAACATTTCCCGTGAGATGTTGCAACAGAGCAAAATTCTCAAAGTTATCCGGAAGAACTTGGTGAAAAAGTGTTTGGAATTGTTCACAGAGTTGGCTGAAGACAAAGAGAACTATAAAAAGTTATATGAGCAGTTCTCCAAGAATATAAAGGTAGGAGAAGAATAGAGAACAATGGGAACCTTTGCCCACACCAACCAATCGTATTCAGAGATTTAATTTACTCAATGCATATTAGCAAATTAAAGAATTTGAATGCACCTTGTTATGTGAATTATCCTATCTTTGTGAGCCATTCTTAACAACTTACAATCCTGAAATAGTCATTTGTTGATCCATCTTCTCTTAGTAAACAGTAATAATTAATAAAAAGAAACCTTGAAGAGCAGGAGAACCGACTTCCTGCAATTCCACTATTGTACTGTATAAAAGAAGACTTCTCCAGAAACCCTCTGGTTGTGTTCATTTATTTCTGAGGGGGGAAAGATTGTACATTTATAGGGATCCAGAGTAGGCTTTTATTTGAAAAACAGCTCCTGAATCTTTAGATGTCTGGGTCTGGTATCAGATAACAGAGAGGAAACTTGAACTGGCACAGCCACCATTGAGGTTTCCAGCAGAGGCCTTTGAGAACCAGAAGGAGCAAGGATAGCTTTGCATTTTCAAACTTGCTCGATTTGCCTGGATTAAGTTCAGCATCATTGGCAGAAAAGACAGTTTGTGATAAATATGGAGGGACTCACACAGATAGAAAGTTTACAGCAAAATTGACAATCTTCTTTAGGGCACTTTAATACAGCTAAATATGGCAAAGGTCAAGGCTGGGATATACAGTGGTCTTAAGAATAGCCCTAGTTGTTTAAATGATTCAATAAAAATAATGTTCGATCAACTATCATCAATAAAAATCTATTGCTTTATATTTTTTCAGCTTGGAATTCATGAAGACACTCAAAACCGCAAGAAGCTTTCCGAACTGTTGCGCTATCACACCTCAGCTTCTGGAGATGAGATGATTTCACTAGCAGACTATGTATCACGAATGAAGGAGAACCAGAAACATATCTACTACATCACAGGTAGGCCCTGATCTCCTAATATTAGTTCTTCACGGGGTCTAGGCTATTCGGAGGTGCCTTGTGCCCTTCACAATTTTTCACAGTCTTCTCTTCATCCTTGTCTATGTTCAGGTGAGACCAGGGATCAAGTAGCCCATTCCTCCTTTGTGGAAAGGCTCCGTAAACATGGCCTTGAAGTCCTCTACATGACGGAGCCCATTGATGAGTACTGCGTGCAACAGCTGAAGGAGTTTGATGGCAAAAGTTTGGTGTCTGTTACTAAAGAAGGCCTGGATCTTCCAGAGGATGAAGAGGAGAAGAAAAAGAAAGAAGATATCCAAACCAAATTTGAAGATCTCCTCAAAGTCATGAAGGACATCCTGGACAAGAAGATTGAGAAGGTCAGTTTGTCTATGTGTCACAGAAGAAATTTCCATGATCAGCCAGGCATTTGGCCCTTCATATATTTGGTACTACAAATGTTCCTTTTGTATGAATCTTGAGCTTTTTTGATATGTATTTTATCTATATTTGTGGTCTCCAGGTGGTGATCTCTAACAGACTGGTGGAATCTCCGTGCTGCATAGTGACCAGCACCTATGGATGGACAGCCAACATGGAACGTATCATGAAGGCTCAGGCCCTCAGAGACAACTCCACGATGGGTTACATGTCAGCCAAGAAACATCTTGAAATCAACTGTGATCACCCAATTATTGAAAATCTGAGGCAGAAAGCTGAAGTAGACAAGAATGATAAATCTGTAAAGGATCTGGTGAATCTGCTATATGAAACTGGCCTGCTGTCCTCTGGCTTCACCCTGGAGGATCCCCAAACACATGCCAACCGCATCTACAGAATGATCAAGCTTGGATTAGGTGAGTGGAGCCTTATACACCAACATATCATAGAAACATGTTTCCCTGTTCATCACATGCTGTGTTTAAGCCACTATGATCCAAAGGCTTTTTGCTTGCCTTTTTCTGATGCTTGGGGCACTATTCATTGCACTGACATGAGTAATTATTTATATTACTGACACCAATGATAAGCATACATTTTCTCACTGACACCAACAATGGACAATGGGGCACTAGTCCTTTCAATGACACCAACAATGGGGCATTATTCCTCACACTGATATAAATGATGGAACACTATTCCTCCCACTGACATCAACAATGGGGCACTATTCCTCCTTCAACTCATCACTGGAGCTATGTCACTTTTTTATATCCACTGACCACCAAACCATTGTTTACATTCACTAACTCTGGGACATTTTCTACTTCTACTGACTACAGTCCAGCCCCCCTAAAATCTGAAGGAAATGAAACTGGCCAAAATTTTAGTCTTCACAAGAACAAGAGATGAGGGGAAATCTTCCAAACTGGAACACCTATTCCAGTGACAACTGTCTAAGAGGGGAGTTCCCTTTACTTTGGAGAGATTTCCTCTTACTTCCTGCTGCATCACTAGGACAAGAACTGAAGGTACACCGACTATGAAAAATACCAACACAACTGGTTCTAACCATTCCCTACTCTATTAAAAAAAAATGTTTTGGCTACAAATGCAAGTGTTACTAAACCCAAAACAGTAAAATCAGTCTGCAGTACAGCATGCTTGTTATACTCACTGTGGAAGCTAAGGGGTTAATCCTCTGCATTGTGTAAAAAGGCTGTTTGATCCTGTCTTCTCTGTTCCTCCCCTTTTTCCAGTGACCACCTCTTATCTCCAGACTGAACTGTAGGCATGCACATGCTCAGTTTGGTGTTTATTGCTAGAGAGTGTTTTTTTTTCTTGGGAGAGTACATGTGATTAGCACAGGGCTAATCAGCACTGTCCAGACAGACATCAGGGGATTCCCATTCTCCTAGAGCAGAAAGAAAACTCCTCCTACAAGCTTTAGCTAGTGCTCTGCTGGACACTGATAGAAGTCACAAGACTGCTCTAACTGCTGATGAGAAAAGGTATTTAGCAGTTTATATTTACTACAATAATTGCATTACCATGTAGTGTGCACTGTGGGAGACCAGATATAGTGAATGCAGGGTCCGGAGAGACTAGATATAGTGAATGCAGGGTCCGGGGAGACCAGATATAGTGGATGCAGGGTCCAGGGAGAGCAGATATAGTGAATGCAGGGTCCGGGGAGACCAGATATAGTGGATGCAGGGTCCAGGGAGAGCAGATATAGTGAATGCAGGGTCCGGGGAGACCAGATATAGTGAATGCAGGGTCCGGGGAGACCGAATATAGTGAATGCAGGGTCCATGGAGACCAGATATAGTGAATGCAGGGTCCGGGGAGACCGGATATAGTGAATGCAGGGTCCGGGGAGACCGGATATAGTGAATGCAGGGTCCATGGAGACCAGATATAGTGAATGCAGGGTCCGGGGAGACCAGATATAGTGAATGCAGGGTCCGGGGGAGACCAGATATAGTGAGTGCAGGGTCCTAGGAGACCAGATATAGTGGGTACATTTTCTGTGTAAATTCTGTAATAGATTAAAGTGCTTTGAAAGGCTGAAGGTTTACCTTCTTGCATTCTATGCATAAAAGTAAAAAATCTTCAGTATGAAGCAACCCCCTCAGCCCTTCCTATACTTACCTGAGCCCGATCTCGATCCAGTGCTGTGCATGAGAGCAGTGGCTGTCCCAGGTCTCTCTCTCACAGCAGCAGGAGCCACCAACAGTGATAAGGGAACGGGGGGTGGGGCCAAGCCGTGCTGTGTGTGTCTTATAGACACACCGAGGTGGCTCAGGAGTGAGCATGCACGAGTGCCCTCAGAGAAAACAGTTTCCCCTTGGGGCACTCAGCAGGGGGGAGGAGCGCCGGACCCGAGAAGAGGAAGATCAGGGCTTCTCTGTGCAAAACCACTGCACAGAGCAGGTAAGTATGACATGTTTGTTATTAAAAAAACAAAAAGAAAACATTTGAACCTTTAGTATCACTTTATTCCTATAAACATCATCTGCATCTAGTGGCCAAAATGCGGTATAGTGTTCTGAAACACATTTTGTCCATAAGATGGACCTGATGATCAGTGAAATTAATATGGGGAAATTTGTCCAGCCTGCACAAATGTGTGTGACATTCGCCAAGCAAATGTTTTGGAAATAGACCTCAAGGTGTTCTGGAGTCCAACCTCAAAAACCTGATCATGTCCCTCGAGATCAATCACAACTGTTACCTTAAAGCTCCACTTCCCTTAGGGGTTAATCTGGCAACATACATTAAGATTTTATAGATTTTACAGAATACATATATAGTTTTATAGAATCTAACAGATTCCTTCACCCATGCTACGAACACACATGGAGGATTCTCCTGGTGCAGCTAAGGTATTTTGGTAGCTACCCTGATAGCTGTCAAAATACCAAAAAAAGGTACAAGGCATTCTATGAATTTATTTCAGGTACTTATATACAGGGTGGATTTGATTTAAATCACTAGTCAGTAAAGCTTGATGTAAATCCTAGTTTTCTACATGAAGACTAATTCTTGCTGGTATAACTTTAATATACAAGTAGATGAAGATTTTTAGAATAACTTTTCATATTAGTTTTTTTATCCCCAGTTTAATAGGTTAATCATTCATATTTGGACAACTTTTCTGTTGTACTTAGGAAGGAGAAAAATAATCATTACCTTAATAATAACAATTTAAATAGATTTATTCATCTGAAACAATAACATTCCAGCAGATGTGATTTGCTTAAACATCCATGTTTGTTAACTAATTTGGCTAAACAAAATATATATATTTTAAGAAACTTAGACTGTCAGCCCCTCCTCCTCACACTTAGTTTCACTTTCTTCTTGTGCAGATCTATTCCACTCCAAACAATCAGAAAAATATTGTTTCTATTCTATTCACTGAACTTCTTGAAACTTAGCCCTGAAGGGGTTGATTCTGTATTCATAGGTTTGTAGAAGTTAGGATTAAGATCTTTTTCTTAACTCTGTTCATGTTATAACATTTTTGCTGTGAAGAAGAGGCATGTGATCTCCGCTGAGTCAAATTCAGTTTTGAGAACTGCAAAAGTAAACCAACATCTGTGATAATATCTTGTAGGCAGAGAAACTGCCCAATAATCTTACCAAAACCTCTGGAAGAGCATGACATTGTGAATGGATTCATGGAATTTATTTACCAAAAAAATTAAACATATACAGCCTTATTCTACATAATTAAAAAACTAATCTTTATTTCATGATGGAATAACCTTTGGATGGTAATATATTTTCCTCAAAAAGCATTTTATTTAAAAAAATCCAATTTAAATAAAAAAAATCCGATTTCAATAAAAAAAAATCTGATTTTTTTGATTTGTTTTAAAAAATCATTGATTTTTATCCACCCTGCTTATATAGCACCATCAATGTACGCAGCGCTTTACATATATATTGTACATTCCCATCAGTCCCTAACCCTCAAGGGGCGTACAATCTAAGGTCCCTAACTCACAATCATACTACACAAACTAGGGACAATTTAGACAGGATCCAATGAACCTACCAGCATGTATTTGGAGTTTGGGAGGAAACCGGAGTACACAGAGGAAACCCATGCAGGCACAGGGAGAACATGCAAACTCCAGGCAGGTGGTGCCATGGTTGGGATTCGAACCAACAGCCCTAGTGCTGTCAGAGGGAAGTGCTAACCATTTAGCCACTGTGCTGCCCATGAATGGTAGCAGTGCCGAGTGAGTGACCCCCATCAGTGATCAGTGTGCAGAGGGGAAGGCCAGCAGGACCTGGAAGATAACATATCACTGTACTAGCACCAGTGCAGTGATATTCAGCTTCCCCAGCCGCTCATCAAGTATGAAATATACAATACTTACATTACACCAAGCTGGACCAATGTGATGCAATTCAAATTTGTGGATTTCAGCTTTATAGTATAGTATAGGTAAATGGACCTTGTTTGGAGGCTCACGAACCTTTACTTTCTTTGTACAGGTATTGACGAAGATGACATCACTCAGGAGGAGATCACAAGCCCGGTGATAGAAGACATGCCACCCCTAGAGGGCGACGATGACACATCTAGGATGGAAGAAGTAGACTAAAGAGTAGAACTTTGCTCTAGGGCAGGGGTCTCCAAACTCTCTAAACAAAGGGCCAGTTTATTGTCCTTCAGACTTTAGGAGGGCTGGACTGTGGCCATTGGGAGCAGAAAAGGTCCCAACCTCAGATGGATAAAACAATGCATCAACATTTGTGTCATTGGGAGGAATTGTGCTTCATCATTGGTGTCATTGGGTGTCATCGGTAGAAATTGTGCCCCATTGTTGATGTCATTTGGAGGAACTGTGCCTCATCATTGGTGTCATTGGGAGAAATTGTGCCCCTTGTGTCATTGGGAGGGTATAATGCCACATTGTTGGTGTCAGTGGATGAAATAGTGCCCCAAGTGCTGGATGAAGGCAATTAGAGGAATTGTGCCTCATCATTAGTGTCATTGGTAGAAATTGTGCCCCATTGTTGATGTCATTTGGAGGAACTGTGCCTCATCATTGGTGTCATTGGGAGAAATTGTGCCCCTTGTGTCATTGGGAGGGTAGAATGCCACATTGTTTGTGTCAGTGGATGAAATAGTGCCCCAAGTGCCGGATGAAGGCAATGGGAGGAATTGTGCCTCATCATTGGTGTCATTGGGTGTCATTGGGAGAAATGGTGCCCCATTGTTGATGTCATTTGGAGGAACTGTGCCTCATCATTGGTGTCATTGGGAGAAATTGTGCCCCTTGTGTCATTGGGAGGGTATAATGCCACATTGTTGGTGTCAGTGGATTAAATAGTGCCCCAAGTGCCGGATGAAGGCAATGGGAGGAATTGTGCCTCATCATTGGTGTCATTGGGTGTCATTGGGAGAAATGGTGCCCCATTGTTGATGTCATTTGGAGGAACTGTGCCTCATCATTGGTGTCATTGGGAGAAATTGTGCCCCTTGTGTCGTTGGGAGGGTATAATGCCACATTGTTGGTGTCAGTGGATGAAATAGTGCTCCAATTGCTGGATGAAGGCAATGGGAGGAATTGTGCCTCATCATTGGTGTCATTGGGAGAAATTGTGCCCCATTGTTGATGTCATTTGGAGGAACTGTGCCTCATCATTGGTGTCATTGGGAGAAAGTGTGCCCCTTGAGTCATTGGGAGGGTATAATGCCACATTGTGGGTGTCAGTGGATGAAATAGTGCCCCAAGTGCCGGATGAAGGCAAGCAAAGGGCCGCATCTGGCCCCCAGGCCACAGTTTGGAGATCACTGCTCTAGGGTACTGAGTGACAATGTGTACAGTTTTCCTACTTTATGTACAGTATCCTATTTACAGAAAAGGGATATTTATTACTTGACATGAGGATATTGAAGGAAAGAGCTTTATTGTGTATTTTTGTGACATTAAAGTATTTTTTTGTTTTTGGGAGGGGGGGTTTTTATACTGCTTTGCAACAAATCACTCAGTACTCCCAATATTTCAAAATGCAATTTGGTTACTTTGGCAGCACACCGTGGGCTTTATTTACTAAAGCTGGAAGGTGCAAAATCAGGCTCACTTCTGCACAGAAACCAATCAGCTTCCAGGTTTCATTGCCAACGCTTAATTGAACGAGCTGAAGCTAGAAGCTGATTGGTTTGGCAGAAGTGAGCCTGATTTTGCACTCTCCAGCTTTAGTAATTAAACCCCCCATGTGTCCAACATGTTAGCTTAGTATATTGGCTATCTTGTTATTTTGCTATTTTGTTTTTATTTTTAAGGTGAAAATTATTTTGGTAATAAAAGGTTTGTGCAGCAGCTTTTTGTCCTGTTTATTTTTAATTCCAGAATGAGTTTATATAAGAAAAAACTTTTGTTTTCAAAATGTGCAATTTTACAAATATAGCAGGTTTTGAAAAAAAAATGGAACCTTTAGTTTTGTTGAAAAAAAAAACTAAAATAAAGTTTTCCAGATCAGCTAAATTAATTGAAGGACTTTAAACAAATGTCACTGTAGATTCTTACCATCTTCTGTTCTGTAGGTTTAAGGGCTCATGTACACTGCAGCTGACAAACTGACGTTCAAAAGCTTTTCTGCGTTTTTTTCACCAGCCCCTGAACTCTCCCTAATGTTCTCCTATGTGTCCGTGTACACATCATCGTTTACAGGCAGTTGAGTTTACAGTCGTTTTTTTTTAACGCACCAAACTTGCGTTCAGGAGTAGATTTTATCAGCGTTTCAAATGCCAAATGCTTGTAAACGCGGCCAACCGCGTTTATAAGCGTTTGCGTTTAGAAGCATTTTTTTTCTTTTCATATCCAGATGCTGTCCAGAGCTTTTTTTCATCATCAGAAATGCATGCAAAGCGTTTTCCATTTATTCAAATGGACCCGGAACACCAGCGCAGTCAGTTCCAGGTTTCATGTGAAGGAAAAAATGGTAGAATGCGCCGCATTATGCTCATGATGGGATCCATAGTGAATACAATCAGAAAAGACAGGTCATCTCCACACATACTGCTCTCTCTGCTTCTGCTCTCTCTATTCCTCTCAAAATGTCTGAAATAGTTAATTATTTACTAGCGTCGCCGGTTCAAATCCCAACCCTGGCACCACTTGCCTGGAGTTTGCATGTTCTCCATGTGCCTGCGTGGGTTTCCTCCGGGTACTCCGGTTTCCTTCCACACTCCAAAGACATGCTGGTAGGTTAATTGGCTCCTGTCTAAATTGAATGTGTGAATGAATGTGAGTTAGGGACCTTAGATTGTACACCCCTTGAGGGTTAAGGACCTTAGATTGTACACCCCTTGAGGGTTAGGGACTGATGTGAATGTACAATATATATGTAAAGCGCTGCGTAAATTGATGGCGATATATAAGTACCTGAAATAAATAAATAATAAATACTGTTTTTCAGTGCATTCTGGGAATTTTGGAAGGTCTCCTGAGGTTATCTTAAAAAAAGCTTCTAAGCATAAACGCAGTATGCAAACGCGGCTAAACAGATGTTTTTTAACCTGCGTTTTGCAGCAGTCAGTTTCCATCATTCAGAAGTGTTTTTTAAACGTCCCGTGTACATGAGCCCTTAAAGTCCTTCAGGCACTAAATGTCAAAAAGACATCCCCTAGGCCTAGACTGAGTCACTGGAGCCGGTATGCATGGACTGGTTGCTTGTGGGAATGGGCAGCATCTCTGCTGTTTGGGAAGGACCAGCTATTACCAATGGCGCTTAGTGGAGTAGCACTACCAGGGGCAGACTGACAACTCATGGGGCCCCCGGGCAATTGGGGATCATGGGGCCCCTGTGTCCTTGCCCAAACTCAAAAAAGCCTATGAAAAAGGTACCAGGGGCTTCTCATGGGGCCCCTGTGTCCTTGCCCACACTCAAAACACACCCAAAAAAAGCCTATAAAAGGTACCAGGGGCATTTTATGGGGCCCCCTGCTGACCCCGGGCCCTCAGGCAGTGTCCGAGTGCTCGAATGGTCCGTCTGCCCCTGAGCACTACAATTGTTTTCTATGTGCCCCCTTCACATCGCAGCACTGGGGTGATGTGCGGTTTGGTGAGCTGTGCTAAAATGTCGCATGTCTGCATTTTTCCATGGTGCAACGGAGAACACCGCATGTCACTGCACAGGAGGCCTGGCTGGTATCTTTGTGATCTGTGCTTGAAATGAATGAATGAACAGATTTTTGGATGAGTGTACCAATTAGTATACATGGTTTTGGTAAACAGTCTTCCTACAAATCCATATGAGACCTTTCTCAACCTCAAGCCTTCTACATGTACCTCCAAACAATGGAAATTGGTATCTTTCATCTTTACTGCCGCTAGACAACCCCTGGTGAAGGCATCGAAATCTGGTATTCTGACTGTTGCACAGGTCAAGCAAAAAATCTCATGGTACTTGTTCAATGAAAGGCTAGCAGCCATTTTCCATGGTAAACTAAAAAAAAAAAAAATGAAAACAAATTTGGAGCCCTTGGATAGATCCTTATTTAGAGGGACATTCCAATGGCCCAGTATGGTCAATGTAACCTTTCAAACTTGGCTTTTTGTGGTCTCGGTCTACACGTGGGACCCAACCTGGCTCAGCCCCGTCCTCTCCTCTACCAAGCATAGTAACAATCAGGGGCGGACTGACAACTCATGGGGCCCCCAGGCAATAGGGGATCATGGGGCCCCTGTGTCCTTGCCCAAACTCAAAAAAGCCTATGAAAAGGGTACCAGGGGCATCTCATGGGGCCCCCTACTGACCCCGGGCCCTCGGGCAGTGCCCGAGTTTCCAAATGGTCAGTCCGTCCCTGGTAACAATCCAAATCAAGGAGTAATCAGAGGGCCCGGCTCGTTAGAGCATACAATCTGAAAGGGTCAAGTGATACAAAAGGTACTAACTGTAAGGAATGATCTGATGAAGAAAATAAAAATACAGCTCTCGGGTGGAGGAATGATAAGCTTCTCTGTAGAGAATGGCTTTCAGGGATCGCCTAAACGTGGACAGAGTAGGAGATAGTTGGACAGTTTGGGGTAGGGAGTTGCAGAGGGTGGGAGAGACTCTGGAGAAGTCCTGGAGGCCAGCATGGGAGGAGGTGAGAAGCGGGCTAGAGAGCAGAAGGTCTTGGGAGGAATGAAGAGAATGATTTGGTCAATATTTTGAGACTAGGTTAGTGATGTAGCTCGGGCAGAGTCATGGGTGGGTTTATAAGTTGTTAGTATTTTGAGTTTTATTTGTTGGGTGCCTGGAAGCCAATGGAGGGATCGGCAGAGAGGAGTAGAAGACTCTGAGTAGGGGAGTGAATTAGAAGCTTTGTGGTGTCATTGGTAAAGACTGTAGTTAGGACAGGGATTGGCTGTGGGGACAGAAGGATAGTCCAGAGTCCAGGATTACACCTAGTAGCTTGGCATGTGGGGATGGACTGATAGTCACATCATCAATCTTGACCAGGGGAGGACTGACCATTTGGAAACTCGGGCACTGCCCAAGGGCCCGGGGTCAGTAGGGGGCCCCGTGAGATACCCCTGGTACCTTTTTCATAGGCTTTTTTGAGTTTGGGCAAGGACACAGGGGCCCCATGAGTTGTCAGTCCGCCCCTGATCTTGACAGAGAAGTCAGGGAACAAGGCCCATAGGGGGGGGGAGGAAATTTTATGAGCTCGGTTCTGGATAGACTGAGTTTGAGGAAGTCATGTGACATCCATACTGATATGTCTGTTAGACATGTGCGATTCGTTTCGTTACAAATCGAAATTCAGACAAAATTTTAGTTCTTTGGAGATTCGGATCGCAATAGTAACGAATTTCAATGAATCTGAAATAAATTATAAGGAAACAAAATATCAGAATTTGAAAATGCATTTGAATTTCGAAATGGAAACATATTGCAATAAATACAGTAAGGTATAAAAGTGAAATAAGATGATGATTCCTACTTTGAGTGCTTTACAGAATAGAAAAGAATAGAACAGAATAAAACATAACAGAATAGAATACAAAAGAATAGAATAAAAAAATAAAAGGATAGAATTAAATAAAATAGAGTAGAATAAAACCAAGGCTGCTTTATAGAATAGAAAAGAATAGAATAGAATACAAACAAATAGAAAAGAATAGAATAGGATAGAAAAGAATGAAATAGAACAAAATAGCATGGAATAAAATCGAAGCTGCTTTATAAAATAGAAAAGAATAAAACAGAATATATTAGAATAGAAAGCAATAGAATAGAATAAAATACAAAGGAATAGAATAGAAAAGAAAGGAATATAAAAAAACAGAATATAATAAAACCAATGCTGCTTTATAAAATAGAAAAAAAAATCAGAATAGAATAGAAAAGAAAATAATGGAATAAAATATAATAGAATACTATCAAGGCTGCTTTATAAAAAAGAAAAGAATAAAACAGAATATAATAGAATAGAAATGAATAGAATAAAATAACATAATGGAATAGAACAAAATAGAATACAATAAAATCAAGGCTGCTTTATAAAATAGAAAAGAATAGAAAATAATAAAATAGTATAGAATAGAATAGAAAGGCATAGAATAGTATAGAATAAATTAGAATACAAAGGAATAGAATAGAAAGGAATAGAATAAAATAGAATAGAATAAAACCAATGCTGCTTAACAGAAAAGAAAAGAATGGAAAAGAATACAAATGAACAGAAAAGAATAGAAAAGGACAGAAAATAATGGAATAGAACAAAATAGAATAGAAGAAAATCAAGTCTGCTTTATAAAATATTAAAGAATAAAACAGAATGTAATAGAATAGAAAGGAATAGAATAGAATAAAATAGAATGCAAAGGAAAAGAATAGAATATAAATTAATAGAATAAAATAGAATATAATAAAACCTATAAAGGCTGCTTTATAGAATAGAATAAAACAGAATAGAACAGAAAATTAAATTATAGACTAGAATAAAGCACAGATCTCACCAAATTGCACCAATGTAGTGCATGTACTACTTTTGGAAACGCACCGGATTACATAGTAGTTTTGTATCATACACTGCGTTTGCTACCTGCGTTTGGGGCAATGTTACCACTGCCCTGACACCCGCTGCAGATCAACTTGAACCCTGCTCTTTTCCACTCTGCAACTAACCGCCTCTATGACAGAATCTCTCCCCTGTCCTGCCCTGGCCACTGGTGTCTACAACAGTTTGCTTTAATCCACATTAGACTCGCTTGCTCCTCTAACAACATGAAGCATCAGGCCCCGACCATTACAACCGTGGCAGACTGACCACACCAGAAACCTTAAGCGACATAGCCATGTGCTGGAGCAATTGTGGTGTAAAACCAAATCTCACCAAGCTTTCGCCCAATATAAATCTGCTTTCTTAACATACAATTCCTCCCTCCATGCTGCCAAACAAGCCTACTTTGTCACTCTCATCAATAGTTTGCCATCCAGTCCTCGTCGTCTCTTCTCTACTTTTAACTCTCTACTTTCTCCACCTCCACCCAGTACCTCACTCACTGCTCATGAGATTGCAAACCATTTCAAAAACAAGATTGATGCAATTCGTAGGGGCATCTTCACCGCACAGACATCCATCCCACTTAGCATACCTTATACTAAACCTCCCTCAACACTTTCCTCTTTAGACCTCGCTACTACCGAAGAGGTCACTAAGGTTTTCTCAGAAGCCCGTCTCACTACCTGCCCCCTGGATCCTGTTCCCTCACAACTACTATGGTCACCCTCTTCTTCCATCCTATGCTCCCTCACTCACATCTTCAATCCCTCCCTCTCTACTGGTGCCTTCCCCTCCCCTCTAAAGCATGCGCACATCAGTCCCATACTTAAAAAGCCCTCCCTGGACCCCAACAACCTGAACAACATAAGACCCATCTCCCTGCTGCCATTTACCGCTAAACTCTTAGAACGCTTAGTCTACAATCGCCTGAGCTCCCACCTCACCGACAACAACCTTCTTGACCCTACTAAAACTCACTAATGATCTGCTAACTGCTAAAACCAATGGCCACTACACCGTACTCATCCCAACCAATGGCCACTACACCGTACTCATCCCAACCAATGGCCACTGCTCCATACTCATCCCAACCAATGGCCACTGCTCCGTACTGATCCCAACCAATGGCCACTACTCCGCACTCATTCCAACCAACGGCCACTACTTCGTACTCATCCCAACCAACGGCCACTACTCCGTACTCATCCCAACCAACGGTCACTACTCCGTACTCATCCCAACCAACGGCCACTACTCCGCACTCATTCCAACCAACGGCCACTACTTCGTACTCATCCCAACCAACGGCCACTGCTCTGTACTCATCCCAACCAACTGTCACTGCTCTGTACTCATCCCAACCAACGGCAACTGCTCCGTACTCATCCCAACCAACGGCCACTGCTCCGTACTCATCCCAACCAACGGCCACTGCTCCGTACTCATCCCAACCAACGGCCACTGCTCCGTACTCATCCCAACCAACGGCCACTGCTCCGTACTCATCCCAACCAACGGCCACTGCTCCGTACTCATCCCAACCAACGGCCACTGCCCCGTACTCATCCCAACCAACGGCCACTGCTCCGTACTCATCCCAGGCCACTGCTCCGTACTCATCCCAACCAACGGCCACTGCTCCGTACTCATCCCAGGCCACTGCTCCGTACTCATCCCAACCAACGGCCACTGCTCCGTACTCATCCCAACCAACGGCCACTGCTCCGTACTCATCCCAACCAACGGCCACTGCTCCGTACTCATCCAAACCAACGGCCACTGCTCCGTACTCATCCCAACCAACGGCCACTGCTCCGTACTCATCCCAACCAACGGCCACTGCTCCGTACTCATCCCAACCAACGGCCACTGCTCCGTACTCATCTCACCCAACGGCCACTGCTCCGTACTCATCCCAACCAACAGCCACTGCTCCGTACACATCCCAAGCAACGGCCACTGCTCCGTACTCATCCCAAGCAACGGCCACTGCTCCGTACTTATCCCAACCAACAGCCACTGCTCCGTACTCATGCCAAGCAACGGCCACTGCTCCGTACTCATCCCAACCAATGACCACTACTCCGTACTCATCCCAAGCAATGGCCACTGCTCCATACTCATCCCAACCAATGACCACTACTCCGTACTCATCCCAAGCAATGGCCACTGCTCCATACTCTTACTACTTGACCTCTCTGCGGCTTTTGATACTGTTGACCATCCCCTCCTCCTCAAAAAACTCCACTCTCTTGGCCTCCAAGACTCTGATCTCTCCTGGTTCTCCTCCTACCTATCGCAGTGCTGAGCAAACTGTTGGCGCAATATAAATCCTGTACAATAATAATAATCACAAGGGCAGTGCGATCTGAACGCAGTGCGGGAATCATGCACAGATCGCGGGCTCAGCAGAGCAGCTTCTGTGGAGTGTTGAGGGAAAAATCCAAACTGAAGAGGAAGACATGAAGAGAACGGCCACCGCTGGATGGAGGATGGATCCAGGGATGGCTCTGGAGTGTGGAGAGGAGAAGTACACCACTATTGTTTATCCAGGAATAGGAAGGTACTTAACTGCTTCCTGACCGCCCTATAGCAGAAATACTGCTACAGGGCGGCAGGGGTGCGCAATATCACATATATATACATGATTTTGCATTACCAGGTAGGGGGCGCATGCATGTGCGCCCTACTCACACTGCCATTCGTGGCCGCGGCTGTCAATCACCAGGTCCCAGCTGGTGATTATTCGCCAGCACCCGGTGATTGCCGGACGTCTCCGACCAGGAGGAGAACTGTTTGTAAACAAAACAGTCCTCCTCCCCGTCAGCTCCTGCACACTGCTTTGGATGGCTGTGCACAGCACAGCCATCCAAAGCAGTGTGCTTACAATGAAGCACACAGACACCGCCCCCTAGTAAAACACTCCCTGCACACCCTTAACCCTTTGATCATCCCAAATGTTAACCCCTTCCTGCCCGGTGCCATTAGTACAGTGTCAGTGCTTTTTATTAGCACTGATCACTGTATTGGTGTCACTGGGGATGTCAGTGACACCAAGTCAGTTCCCCCCCCAGTGTCAGAATGCCCGCCATAGTCCCGCTATAAGTTGCTGATCGCCTCCATTACTAGTATAAAAAAGAATCCCAGTATCTATACCGCCATTTGTAAACGTTATAACTTTCATGTAAACCATTTAATTTGCACGCATTGGGATTTTTTTTTAGCAAAGACATGGAGCAGAATACATTTTGGCCTAAATTTATAACGAAATTTGATTTTTAAAATTTTTTACTGGACATGTTTACCTCCCCTAGCGGTATTCCCGAGTGTAGCTCGGGGTAAAATGTCAGTACCAAAAGCAGTAACCTCGAGCTACACTCGGGCTTGCCATGCGGCGCTGCATAGGGAGTCCCTGCAGAACTTACCTTGTCCTTCGCTCCCGCTATGTTCTCTGCAGCGTCCCCGGCCATCTCCTCCGGCCGATGCCAGCATCCGGCTTCTGTGTTCCGGTCCCTGTGACGTCGGGACGTACGGGCGGCGGCGGGAAATTTAAAATTTTTTAAAAATGTCATTTTTTCCAAATTTTACATAGTAAAACATTGCTGTTTCAACCCATTTCACATACATTTTGTCCGGCGCCCTGCCTGCATTTTGTCTGTTCTTTCTGCCTGGAAACTGAGAAACATCCATGGCGTCCAAAAAGCGTCCCTTTAGGTCAAAAGCGGGTTTAGACCGGCTAGAGAACAGTGATAGTAAATCAGAACCACTTGCAGAATTGAGTGATAATGATTCGTGGGGGAAATTCGTCATCAGACACTGAAAACGATTCTGCGACTTTGCTCAGTGATGTGCGAACTTAGCGCTATATTTCACATTTCAGTGTTTTTGGTTTGATTATATTATTGAATTAAATTTATTATTATTATATTATTTTTTATGATTATTTATTAAATTATAATTTATGATTTCGTGTTTCAAGTTTTATCCTACCCGGGATGTTTACTAGACTCTTGTTCGGAGAGATTTCAGTGAGTTATTCCTAAAAATTACAGGCCTACAATAAAAAAACTACATATTTCCATGCAAAATAATGGTACCGCTTTCAGCACCAAAAATCTGAAATAATCAGACTGCTAGGGAGGTTAATAGCAAAAAGTCAAAAATATTGTTTTTTTTCTCAAAATTGTCGCAATTTTTTGTTTATAGCACAAAAAATAAAAAACGCACAGGCGATCAAATACCACCGTAAGAAAGCTCAATTTGTGGGAAAAAAAGGACGTAAATTTCATCTGGGTCCAGCGATGCATGACTGCGCAATTGTCAAAGTAAATCAGCACCATATCGCAAAAAATGGCCTGCTCAGGAAGGGGGGGAATCCTCAGGAGGGCGAGGGGTTAAAAAAACGTAGAAAATGGAGTTCCACTTTTAAAAAAATGCAATTGAAATCCAACATTCTAAAGAAAAAAGAAAAATGTCTGGAGTTTGGCTTTAATGTCAATCAGTAGAAGTATCCGGAAATAGGTGGCCATGGGAAAACACAGACAGTTCTTGTTTCATCTCCCAGTTCAGGGAAATGATCACTGGGCTGTGTAAACAGAGGTCTGAGCATGTGAGCCGTCACCATGGGAACGCATAGCCACCCTTCCACCTCCCGCAGCGGCGGCGTGGGAGAGTGACGTCACTCTGTGGGCAAGGTGAGGCCGGGGCTTAGTTCCTGGGCGCTGATTGGCTGAGGCGCTCTGGGCTCAATGGACGTCACGCCACGTCGGAGTTTCCCCAGCACAGCTCAGAGGCCTGAGGAGCGAGGAGGAAGAGGCTGAGAGAGCCGAGAGAGACCGGAGCCGGGTAAGAGAGAGACCACGACCGCCTTGTACAGCACAGGGGCCCTTAGACTCATCTGTGTCCTCCAGGGGCCACTCCGTGCTGGGCTTCTCCTCCGCTTGAGTATTATAGACTGGAGGAGTTTGCTGGATGACTGCTCCTCTTTTCCAGGGGCAGTCCTGGGGTTTGTAGGTCTGTCCCTGGGTCCTGTATCCCACCATCATTCTCCTTCACTTCCTGTCCCAGAGACACAACAGGAAGTTAAAGGAAATCTCCCAAAGTGAGAATAATTCCCCTTCGTAGCAGGTGGCCCCATTGGAAGATTCCCCCTCACTTCCTGTCTGGTTGACAACTGTCACCAGAACATATGGAGGGGTGAAGTTCCCCAGTGGGGACACACACAGCAATAAAAACCTGACAGAGGGTCCCTCCTCTATCCAACACTACAAAAAAAAAAGGTTTTGTCTAGAAACCCATCTGTGTACCCTTGGAGAGATTTCCCTTAACGTCCTGTTCAAGAAAAAACAACAGGACATGAGAGGAAATCTCCTAAAATGGGGAGAATTCCTCTCTTAGGTAGGTGTCCCCATTGAAAGACTTCCCTTCACCTCTTGTTTTGGGGACAACTCTAAAATCCTGGATTTCACTTCACTCTCACTTCCTGTCTGGGTGACAACAGTCAGCAGAATAGAGCGAGTCGAATGTCCCCAATGCAGATACTTAGCAATAAAAACCTTTTAGAGCGTCTGATCCTTCCCCCGCTTTATCAAATGCTAAAAAAACAGGTTTGGTCTAGAAACCCACCTGTGTACCCTAGGGGAGATTTTCCTGCAATTCCTGTCCCAGGGAAGGAACAGGAAGTTGGTGGAAATCTCCCAAAGTGAGGGGAATTCCCCTTTTAGATGGGTGTCTCCTTTGCAAGATTTTCCCTCACCTCCTAAAGAAAAATAGGTTTTACCTAGAGATACATTTCACCCATTTGGGGAGATTTCCCTTCACTTCCTGTTCTATGGACGTAACAGGAAGTCAGTGGAAATCTTCCAAAGTAAGAGGAATGCCCCTCTTAGACAGGTGTCCCCATTGCTAGATTTCCCTTCACTTCCAAAAAAAAAGGTTTTATCTAGAGATACATTTCACCCATTTGGGGAGATTTCCCTTCAATTCCTGTCCCAGGGAGATAACAGGAAGTTAGTGTAAATCTCCCAAAGTGAGGTGAATTCCCCTCTTAGATGGGTGTCCTCATTGCAAGATGTCTCCTCACTTCCTAAAAAGAAAAAAAAAAAAAAGGTTTTATCTAGAGATACATTTCACCCATTAGGGGAGATTTCCTTTCACCTCCTGTCCCATGGAAGGAACAGGAAGTTAGTGGAAATCTCCCAAAGTGAGGGGAATTCCTTTTTACACAGTTGTCCCCGGATGAGGTGCCCCCATTGCAAGATTTCCCCTCGCTTTCTTTTGTGGTGACAATGGTCACCAATACAAAAAGAAGGGGAGACTCTCCCCATTGGGGACACGTGCTGCAGTCCAAACTCAGCAGAGGGTCTGATCCCTCCCACTTCTATACTAGACACTGAATGATGCAGCTGGGTGGGCGGAGCCACAGCAATTAATATCCCCAACGCAGGAAGAACTTCAGGTAAGTGGGTGGGGGTGGATTGTGGCCATGTGTCATGTTACATTCTAAATATGGGGTGTAGCGCGAAAAAAGTCTAAAAGGTGGATTAAGCCTTGAAGAGTAAAGATTCCAATCTGTTAGTCCTCCGTGACATGTTCTCCAGCAATCCACCCATGTGCGTGTTCACGCTGCATACCCGAGCAGGTATTGTACTGTCGTGCTACAAAGATTTCCATTGAATCCATGTGTGGTGCTTGGAAACCTATCCACGTGTAGACGTCTATAGTGCCGTGTCCTCACCGACTACTTCCCTTGTCTGCGATGAAATGAACACGAATGGCAATCATAATATAAATAAAAGTTTAAAATACATAAAATATATAATACCTACAAAATATTACTATTATTATGTGAATTTCAATTGTAAACATACTTTTATAATATTATTATAATTACATGTTTATAATGGTCTATAAAAAAAACCTAATATTTACCAACATTGATATTTTTTTATTTTATAATGTAATCATAATTAAAAGTTTATAATTATCTACAAATGATTATTATTTAATATTTCAATTATAAATATACTTTTATAATACAGTTATAATCGAAAATTTATAATGATAAATAATTGTAATAAAAACGATTATTGTTCATATACAGTCATGGCCGAAATTGTTGGCACCCTTGATATTTTTCCTGAAAATCAAGTATTTCACACAAAAAAGGTATTGCATTAACACATGTTTTGCTATACACATGTTTATTCCCTTTGTATGTATTGGAACAAATATAAAACAGAGGCAGAAAAGCAAATATGACATAATGTCACACAAAACCCCAAAAATGGGCTGGACAAAAGTATTGGCACCCTTAACTTAATATTTGGTTGCACACCCTTTGGAAAACATAACTGAAATCAGTCGCTTCCTATAACCATCAATAAGCTTCTGACACCTCTCACCCGGAATTTTGGACCACTCTTCCTTTGCAAACAGCTCCAGGTCTCTCTTATTGGAAGGACACCTTTTCCCAACAGCAATTTTAAGATCTCTCCACAGGTGTTCAATGGGATTTAGATCTGGGCTCATTGCTGGCCACTTCAGAACTCTCCAGCGCTTCTTTGCCATCCATTTCTGAGTGCTTTTTGACGTATGTTTGGGGTCATTGTCCTGCTGGAAGACCCAGGATCTTGGACGCAAACCCAGCTTTCTGACACTGGGCCCTACAGTGCGACCCAAAATCCTTTGGTAATCCTCAGATTTCATGATGCCTTGCACACAGTCAAGGCACCCAGTGCCAGAGGCAGCAAAACAACCCCAAAACATCATTGAACCTCCACCATATTTTACCGTAGGTACTGTGTTTTGTTCTTTGTAGGCCTCATTCCGTTTTCGGTAAACAGTAGAATGATGTGCTTTACCGAAAAGCTCTATCTTGGTCTCATCTGTCCACAAGACGTTTTCCCAGAAGGCTTTTGGCTTACTCAAGTACATTTTGGCAAACTGTAGTCTTGCTTTTTTATGTCTCTGTGTCAGCAGTGGGGTCCTCCTGGGTCTCCTGCCATAGCGTTTCATTTCATTTAAATGTCGACGGATAGTTCGCGCTGACACTGATGCTCCCTGAGCCTGCAGGACAGCTTGAATGTCTTTGGAACATGTTTGGGGCTGCTTATCCACCATCCGGACTATTCTGCGTTGCAATCTTTAATCAATTTTCCTCATCCGTCCACGACCAGGGAGATTAGCTACAGTGCCATGGGTTGCAAACTTCTTGATAATGTTGCGCACTGTGGACAAAGGCAAATCTAGTTCTCTGGAGATGGACTTGTAACCTTGAGATTGTTGATATTTTGCCACAATTTTGGTTCTCAGGTCCTCAGACAGTTCTCGTCTCCTCTTTCTGTTGTCCATGCTTAGTGTGGCACAGACAGACACACAATGCAAAGGTTAAGTGAACGTCTCTCCTTTTTATCTGCTTTCAGGTGTGATTTCTATATTGCCCACACCTGTTACTTGCCCCAGGTGAGTTTACAGGAGCATCACATGCTTGTAACATTCTTATTTATCCGCAGTTGTGAAAGGGTGCCAATACTTTTGTCCAGCCCATTTTTGGAGGTTTGTGTGACATTATGTCGAATTTGCTTTCTTTCCTCCCTTTTTTTGTTTTGTCCCAATACACACAAAGGGAATAAACATGTGTATAGCAAAACATGTGTTAATGCAATACGTTTCGTGAGAAATACATGATTTCCTGGAGAAATATCAAGGGTGCCAACAATTTCGGCCATGACTGTAAATATAATTTTATTCAATGTTAGTATTTTATGTAGCTTTTATATTATGTTAGTATTAGGTTAGCGATGTGTGATGATTTGGGGTAATGTTATAGAAAGTGGTGTAAAATTTGCATTTTGATAGTTTGATTTTCTGTTCTGTTTTTTTTTGTTTCAATCAGTGTTGTTTATTCTATGTAGTATTTTATTAGGATGGCATGGTTTATTACAGTCAAATATTTATTTTGTTTTTTATTATTATTACATCGAATTTATATAGCACCAAAGGGTTTGCTCAGCGCTGTACAATAGAGGGGGGGGGGGGGACAATACATGGAACAGTACAGCAACAACAAACAGCCCAAGAGGGGTTAGAGGACCCTACTCTTTCGAGCTTACAATCTAGGAGGAAGTGGCTGTGGGGGATGGAGTGGTAGGAGAAATGAAGCAGGACGGCTGTTAGGTGAGGGTGGGGTAGGCTTCCCTGAAGAGGTGAGTTTTCAGGGAGCGCCTCAAGGTGAGGAGGGAAGGCGACAATCTGATGTATTTGGGGCAGTGAGTTCCAGAGGATGGGGGAGGACCTGGAGAAGTCTTGCAGTCGTGCGTGGGAGGAGGAGACCAGGAAGCAAGACAGAAGGAGGTCCTGTGAGGAACGAAGAGTATGGGTAGGGTGGTAGTTGGGTATCAGGTTGATGAGGTAGGTAGGGGCAGCGTTATGAATGGCTTTGTATGTCAATGTTAGTAGTTTGAATTTGATGTGTTGGGCAACTGGGAGCCAGTGGAGGGAATGACAGAGGGGGGTGGAGCCAGTGGAGGGAATGACAGAGGGGGGTGGAGCCAGTGGAGGGAATGACAGAGGGGGGTGGAGCCAGTGGAGGGAATGACAGAGGGGGGTGGAGCCAGTGGAGGGAATGACAGAGGGGGGTGGAGCCAGCAGAGGGAATGACAGAGGGGGGTGGAGCCAGCGGAGGGAATGACGGAGGGGGTGGAGCCAGCGGAGGGAATGACGGAGGGGGGTGGAGCCACTGGAGGGAATGACGGAGGGGGTGGAGCCAGTGGAGGGAATGACAGAGGGGGGTGGAGCCAGCGGAGGGAATGACAGAGGGGGTGGAGCCAGCGGATGGAATGACGGAGGGGGTGGAGCCAGCGGAGGGAATGACGGAGGGGGGTGGAGCCACTGGAGGGAATGACAGAGGGGGTGGAGCCAGTGGAGGGAATGACAGAGGGGGTGGCAGAAGCGGGGAGGTTGGTGAGGTGGATGAGTCTGGCCGCTGAGTTATTAGTTTTATTTCTGCTAATTTTCTTGCTGTTTTGCGTCTTGTTTCTGTTCATTTTTGTGATTTTGTGTTGTCCTCATTGCAGGGATAGTACACCTTCACCAAAGAACTGCCTATGCAGATAAAGGGTGTCTATAGATGAACACAAACTGAGCAGCTCTGAATTAAATGGAATAATGCCCTTGCTAGAAGCGTAGGCCATTTATGTACCTCTTGAAGCCTGCCAGAAATACTCCCAGGACGCCCCTTACCTGCATTAGCAGTTTTTTTTGGTGAAGGCGAACTATCCCTTTAAATGTAACTGTATTTGAATAATTTCCCTTTTGGGGTTAATGAAGAATTCTGAAAGATAGAAGCACATTGGATGCCACCTATACACCCAGATGGTTACAAGCAGTGCATTGATACGGTTTGTATTCATTTACCTCTGATGTATACAGCCAGGGCTGCTGTTAGAAACCACGGGGCCTCAAACTGGCAGCCCCCCCCCCCCAAGGAAAAAAAAAAACAGTTTACTATACTTTAGTCATGCATGAACACAGTGAGTGATCAGCACCATACACTCATTGTGTTCCTTCAGGAAAGGAAGGGGCTGGTAAATGTGACATATTTACCAGAGCCTTCCCCCACTCTCAATCCTGAAGAATCCTATTGAGTGCTTGCAGCTGCCGGTGGGTAGCAGTGGAGGGAAGCTGTTGGCACAAAGGGGGGCCTGGACAGCAGGGGAAAAGGAATGGTGCACAAGGAGGGTGGTCTGTGCACCGGGAAGGGGGGATTACTGGGACCGATCCCCTCTATGGCTCACTCTGCAGCAGCTGAAAGCCAGTGGGAGGGAGAGGAGTAGAAGCCAACTTTCAGCTGCTGCAGAGCGAGCCATAGAGGGGATCGGTCCCAGTAATCGCCCCCTGCCACGTCGATCACCTTCCCTGCCCACATCTGATTCACCCAGCTGCCTGGGCCCCCTTGCTGGCCTGCCCCCCCCCCCCCCCCCGTACAGGAGGACTGGTGGTACCCCCTTATCTATGGCCCTGTATACAGCCAACAATAGAATCAGTTTACTTGTCTCAGCTCCTTAGAATGAATTTGGTCATTATCTTGATCAGACGGGTGGGGGGGGTGCTTTGTCTGAGTGCAGTGATAATGCCAGGCACAGGGGGGTGTATACAAGTGACTAGGGGTCTGTTTTGTGATGCTGATTTAGTACATATACATATGTATACTGTATGCAGATCAGAACAAAGCTTGGTATCCTCTTCTGCATACAGAGGTATTATCTTGATTTAGGTAATCTGGTCCTCCGTGATTGAGAAGGCGATTCACAACGTGATCAAATATAACTTACCCTTAAGACCCCGGGCGCACTGGGTGTGACTTGGTATGCGATTTGCAAGTCGCATCCTGTTGTCTGCAATTCCAGCGGTCATATCGGTGCGGATATGACTTGGCCGGAGCCACACCATCTTCAATAGTAGTACATGCACTACTTGCGGTGCGGTTTGCAAAGCCGTCTGTGTCTGATGTCTTGCAAATCGCACCTGAAATCGGTATGTCATCCAACTTTGAAATCGTGCAACTGCACTGTAAGTCGCATGATTTCAAAGTCGGGCTTGATGTGACCGGGGGGGGGGGGGGGGGGGGGGGTGTAAAGTGATACTAAAGGATACAATTTTTTTTGTTTAGTAAAAAGGAGGTTTATACTTGTCTCCTCCTGTACAGCGATTTTGTACAGAAAAGTCCCTTACCTCTGCTACTGGAAGTCCTCCTCTGAGTGCCTCCTTACCAAGTGGGGTGCTGTGGAGGCACCCGTGTGTGCGCACTATTGAGCTGGTCTGTGTGCATCCATGAACACACGCAGCATCAGTAAGCCACACCCCCGTCCCCTCCTCAGAGGAGGTTGGCTGACTGCAGCAGGTGTCTATGGCTCCCATTGCCCTCAGTGTCTTCTGTGAATCCAGGGAGTGAGAGGACCGGGGCTGGAGACGGGACAGCCGGGATTGGTGAGAGGAGACAGGTAAGTGTTTAGTGATGGAGGGGGGTAGAACCAGGGGCGGACTGACAACTCATGGGGCCCCCAGGCAATAGGTGATCATGGGGCCCCTGTGTCCTTGCCCAAATTCAAAAAAGCCTATGAAAAAGGTACCAGGGGCATCTCATTGGGCCCCCTACTGTCCCCAGGCCCTCGGGCAGTGCCCGAGTTTCCAAATGGTCAGTCCGCCCCTGGGTAGAACAGGTAGTGGGGTGTTTTTTACCTTCTAGTGGTAGTAATGTCCTTCTGTTTATCTATAGAAAGGCTTTGTGACGGGAGTCACTTTGGGTGGGGGGCCCATGGAACACAGCTCACTTTGGAGAGGTGGGGAGACCCCTGTCTCAGCTCCCCATATCCCTATTATGTGTAAGTCACCCTGTGCCTGTCAGGGGTACAGGGTGATCTGTACTAATATTGGGGTGGCGGTTTTTTGATTGTTTAATGCCATGTGGTTGCATCCCATTGTTCTATTGTGTATCTTGCTTGGGAGCAAACTATTATAGGATGTATGTTTGTGTATTAGCTTAGTGGGGGGGGGGGGTGTCTCCAGCAGCCCTCCCTCCTGATGGGACTGTCTGCTGGTGTGAAGTTTGACTACTAGTGTGTCTCTTGTTATTAAAGGTAGATTGCCCCGATCTGTGTCATTATGCAGGGAGGGGGGAATGCCCCCTGAGTGTATATATCTTGTATCTGTGTTCAAATAAAGGAGTCTACCTTCGGGATTACTTCCAGATTGTTGTCGTCTAGTGTTGTATGGTCGGCTGTGGTGTCTGTTGTCGGTGTTCGGATGGGGAAGCGGTAGTCTAACGGAAATACCCAAGCGCAGTCTGGGGTTGGGCACAGAAAATATCTCCTAAACGTCCACCGTTTAGGAGATATTTAGTTTAGCAGCAGCTGGTGACGTCACTGGCGCATGCGCACTGTGCTCACAATGGATGGCATGCTGTCCATTGAAAGATCTGTGCGCGACTGTGACGCCATTGCAGCTCGGTCATTCAAACGGTCAGAGCCTGCGGACTCAGAAGGAAGATCGGGTAAAAGTGAAAGCCTTGTCGGTGGGGACAGCGTGCCGCTGGAGGGCTTCTTTTTAGGCTCACGGGGCGTTTTAATAACGCTGGTAACGTTAGTTGTGTAAAGTCCTGTTGAAAAACGTGAGTTTGTTAGCATTTTGTATTAATGTTTTGCTGTGTTTTTTGACGTTTTTTTTTTTTTTACCAAAAAATATTTTTTACGCTAAAAAAAAATCCTAAACTTCCAGTTTGCCACATTTTCAGCGTTTTTCAGCATCAGAGTGTTTTTATAGCTAAACAACTCCTAGAAACCCACTAATTCTGGGTTTTTTTCCTGCCAAAAAACACCCCTGACATAAAACGCTGATTACAGCCTGTGTGTGTATGGACACATAGGATAATATGCTGGGGGGTTTACTGGCTGTAGAAAAAACCCCGTCAAAAGCCAAAAACAGCCGCTGTAAAAACATCCTGTGTGCATGAGGGCTTAAAGCGGAGCTCCATCCAAAAGGGGAAGTTCCGCTTTAAGGACTGCTCCCCATTAACGATTGGCACCTTTGGGGAGCAGGTACCCGAATTTGACAGGTACCCGCTCCCATTTCCGGTCGGATCGCCTAGGTGATCGGAAGCAGAAGGTGTCCTCCCTCCTTCCCTATAGTCTTTTGGGACACGTGACAGATCCCAGAAGACTACAGGACCATTCATGAAGCGCAGCGCTACTCGTGCATGCGCAGTGGGTACCCGGCTGTGAAGCTGCAAGCTATCACAGCCGGGTGCCCACGCTGAAGATGCCGGCCTCCTGGAATACAGGACGGCCGGTGAAACAAGCTGCGGAGGGGACACACACCATGGGACTGAGGGACAGGTAAGTGGCTGTTTTTTTAAAAGTCAGCCGCTACAGTTTTTGTAGCGGCTGACTTTTATTGTTTGATATGTTGAGTGGAACTCCGCTTTAACATTGCCTTGCAGGGGGAAATTTTTTTTTCCCCTTTCGTCGCTTTAATGCAGGGAAGGTATTAAGGTAAAAAATGTTTTGACCTTAGAATCACTTTAGGATCCTGTGTTCTTTGGATAGTTTTATAAATATATATGTACACAGGAGGAGGACAGCTATGGATGTATATTATGTACACATGCTGTGAATCCTACTTAGTAGTGCAGCATAACGCATGTGCTTTACTGCAGTGTTCCAAATTCTTGGGAAGCTCTCTCTCAAATTCCTTTTGTTAACTTGCAATTCATTTTCCCTCAGCAGTTATTTGTGCTAACTGAACTGTCTGGCACAGAGGGCAGTTAGCTGGATCATCTGAAAAAACTGTGTGAAATAATATGTTAATGAAAAAAAAATAGAATAGTGAGCATGTAAAAACCAGGGAGCTTTATTGGAAAAACGATCGTGTGTAATGGCTAGTTTGTGTCTGCAGGAAAAGCCGGAAATTGGGTATGACAGATCCAGGTCAGCACACTGTGAGATGTTCTATTCAGTGGCAAAAAGCACAAAAAAACCCAGAAAAATAGAGTGGAGTAATATTTATACAAATTGTATATTGAATATGGCTTTGTGTTTTATTCCGAATGATACTTTATATCTAATTATTTTTTTTTTTTTATTTTGGATATAGCCCAGGGGAGGGTTAAAACCAGTTTTTTGTCATCTGTGTTTCCCAAGAGAGAATACTCTTCACTTCCTGTCCCATACGGTTAACAGGAAGTGACATGTCCAGGAGTTCCGTATGTTTGTTTTCTATCTGTCCATTTACGGATGAAAAATGGACACCCATGTATTTCTATGGACTAGCTAATGTAAACGGGTGATCATCTGTTTACATCCATTAATGTCTGCATCCGTTTTTTTGAATGGAAGAAAACCCTGTTTTTCTGCTGTAAAAAAAACAGAATGGACGAAAACCAGATTTAAACAGATGCAAACTGATGTAAACGGACATATGGTCCGTTTTTTCATTGGTAAAGGATGTAAAAAAACAGATGTAAACTGATGAAAACGGATGTAAACGGGTAAAAGATGGATGTAAATTGACCTGAACTGATGAAAAACTAATGTAAACGGGTGAAAGATGGATGTAAACTGACGAAAAAGGATGTAAATGGGTGAAAGATGGTTGTAAACTGCCGTGAACTGATGAAAAACTGATGTAAACTGATGAAAAACTGACGTAAACGGATGTAAACGGGTGAAAGATGGATGTGAATTGACGTGAACTGATGAAAAACGAATGTAAATGGGTGAAAGATGGATGTAAACTGATGAAAAACGGATATAAACGGGTAAAAGATGGATGTAAACTGATGAAAAACGGATGTAAACGGGTGAAAGATGGATGTAAACTGACGTGAACTGATGAAAAACGGATGTAAACTGATGAAAAACTGACAAACGGATGTAAACGGGTGAAAGATGGATGTAAACTGACGAACTGATGAAAAACTTATGTAAACGGGTGAAAGATGGATGTAAACTGACGTAAACTGTTGTAAAACTGATGTAAATGGGTGAAAGATGGATGTAAACTGCCGTGAACTGATGAAAAACTGATGTAAACTGGTGAAAAACTGATGTAGATGGATGTAATTTGACGTGAACTGATGAAAATCTGATGTAAACGGGTGAAAGATGGATGTAAATTGACGTGAACTGATGAAAAACTAAGGTAAATGGGTGAAAGATGGATGTAAACTGATGAAAAACGGATATAAACGGGTAAAAGATGGATGTAAACTGATGAAAAACAGATGTAAATGGGTGAAAGATGGATGTAAACTGACGTGAACTGATGAAAATCTGATGTAAACGGGTGAAAGATGGATGTAAACTGACGTGAACTGATGAAAAACTGATGTAAACGGGTTAAAGATGGATGTAAACTGATGAAAAACTGATGTAAATGGGTGAAAGATGGATGTAAACTGACATAAACAGATGTAAACGGGTGAAAGATGGATGTAAACTGCCGTGAACTGATGAAAAACTGATGTAAACGGGTGAAAGATGGATGTAAATTGATGTGAACTGATGAAAATCTGATGTAAACGGGTGAAAGATGGATGTAAACTGACATGAACTGATGAAAAACGGATGTAAACAGGTGAAAGATGGATGTAAACTGACATGAACTGATGAAAATCTGATGTAAACGGGTGAAGAAAGATGGATGTAAACTGACGTGAACTGATGAAAAACTGATGTAAATGGGTGAAAGATGGATGTAAACTGACATAAACTGATGAAAAACTGATGTAAATGGGTGAAAGATGGATGTAAACTGACGTGAACTGATGAAAAACGGACGTAAACTGATGTAAACGGGTGAAAGATGGATGTAAACTGCCGTGAACTGATGAAAAACGGATGTAAACGGGTGAAAGATGGATGTAAACTGATGTGAACTGATGAAAAACTGATGTAAACGGGTGAAAGATGGATGTAAACTGATGAAAAACGGATGTAAACGGGTGAAAGATGGATGTAAACTGATGTGAACTGATGAAAAACTGATGTAAACGGGTGAAAGATGGATGTAAACTGATGAAAAACTGATGTTAAAGGGTGAAAAATGGATGTAAACTGACGTGAACTGATGAAAAACGGATGTAAATGGGTGAAAGATGGATGTAAACTGACGTCAACTGATGAAAAACTGACGTAAACTGATGTAAACGGGTGAAAGATGGACGTGAACTGATCCATTTTTTTTCATCAGTTCAGTAATGGTTTTTTCCAGAAAAAATGGAACGCCCGTGTGAAAGGACCCTTAGAGAGTTGTCACTGGAACCAGTGCCCCCAATGGAAGATTTCCCCTCTGCTCCTGTTCTGGAGGCAACTGAAAATGTAGGATTCTGGATTTACCCGTTTCCATTCCCAGTAATACTGGTGACCAGGACAGTAAACACCTGACCACGGTTCTTGCCCCCCTTCATTCTGTCCAAATCTAAACAATTGTCAGCCTTTAGTTCTACTTTAAGCGGTTGCATTGCGTTTTCTAGCCGTTGCAGATCGCGGCGTGTCTTTGCACATGTGGCATGTTGTGTATTTCATACAAAGAGTGAGGTGGAGGTGGTGACAAGTCACTCTTCCAGGGTTGAATCCTGTTTGTAACAAGGGAGTGACGGCTTTACAAATCTTCGGTAAACACACAGAAGGAAAGCGGACGTGTGAATATTGACTTCCATGCCTCCTGATCCTATTACAGAGCTTTGTGTATAAATAGACCTGCAGTGTATATATAGATTGTATCAGTTTCCGATATACTTGCAGGCCCAGGAAAGGGTTATTAACAACTCCGTAGATTCAACTAGCTGCTCGTTACACTTTTTAATCGTTGTAACAGTTTCCTTAAAATGTAACTATGAAAAAAAAAAAAAGGCGCATAGTGCAGGGTGTGAATAGAACACAGCAGGCTGAGTGCCCTGTAGGGCCCCATGTACACGGGACACTTCTGAACGACGGAAACTGACTGCTGGAAAGCGTAGGTTAAAAAACGTCTGTTTAGCTACATTTGAGTACCGCGTTTATGCACATTTACGTTTAGAAGCGTTTTTTAAAGATAACCTCAGGAGACCTTCCAAAATGTCCAGAATGCACTGAAAAACAGTAAATAATTAACTATTTCAGACATTTTGAGAGAAATAGAGAGAGCAGAAGCAGAGAGAGCAGTATGTGTTGAGATGACCTGTCTTTTCTGGTTGTATTCTCTATGGATCCCATCATGAGCATAATGCGGCGTGTTCTACCATTTTTTCCTTCACGCGATACCTGGAGCTGACTGCGATGGTGTTCCGGGTCCATTTGAATACATGGAAAATGCTTTGCATGCATTTCTGATGATGATAAAAGGCTCTGGACAGTATCTGGACATGGAACAGTTAAAAAATGCTTCTAAACACAATTAACTGTGTTTACAAGTGTTTGGTATTTGAAACGCCGGTAAAATCTACTCCTGAACGTTTGGTTCGTTAAAAAAAAACTGTAAACTCAACTGCCTGTAAAGGACGATGAGTACACGGACACATAGGAGAACATTGGGGAGAGTTCAGGGGCTGCTGAAAAAAAACACAGAAAAGCTTCTGAACGTCCGTTTATCAGCTGCAGTGTACATGAGCCCTAATACTGCATAATAACCCTCTCCAGTGCTGCGGTGTCACCGTTCTCAGCTGTCAGGGGTGCTTCCATCTTCTCCGGGTCTTCCCTCTGGGTTGGGACTCTTTTACTGATTAGGTGGCTGGGCTGCAGTGACGTCACTCCCGAGCACGTGCACACGAGTCACATCATCATGGCACAGAGTGGAACCAAAAAAGGTATATTAGTGTATCTTTGTACATCTGTACATTTACGCTGACAGGCAGATAGAAGCTGTTATTACAGAAGAGACCAAAAGGGTCTTTTCTTCTGTCACAAAACTCCTACCTATATGTGATTTCGCATTTCCGGGTAGGGGGCGCGCACCCTACCTGTGCCGCCATTCGCGACTGCCAATCACCGGGTGCTGGACAGTGAAGAACACTGACACCACCCCCTAGTAAAACACTCCCTGCACACAGTTAACTCTTTGATCACCCCTCATGTTAACTACTTCCTGCCCGGTGCCATTAGTACAGTGTCAGTGGTTTTTTTTTTTCTAGCACTGATCACTATATTGGTGTCAGTGGAGGATGTTAGTGACACCAAGTCAGTTCCACCCAGTGTCAGAATGTCTGCCGCAGTCCTGCTATAAGTCACTGATCACCGCCATTACTAGTAAAAAAAAAAAATCCCAGTATCTATACCGCCATTTTGTAAACGCTATAACATTCACTTAAACCAATTAATTTACACGTATTGGGATTTTGTTTCAGCAAAGACATGGAACAGAATACATTTTGGCCTAAATTTGACGAAATTAGATTTTTTAAATTTTTTTACTGGACATGTTTAATAGGAAAAAGTCAAAAATATTTTTTTTTTTCTCAAAATTGTCGGGTCTTTTTTTTTTTTTTATAGCGCAAAAAATAAAAAATGCAGAGGTGATCAAATCCCACTGAAAGCTCAGTTCATGGGAAAAAAAGACGTAAAGTACATTTGGATGCAGCATTGCATGACCGTGCAATTGTCAGTTAAAATAATTCAGCGCTGTAACACAAAAAATAGCCTGGTCAGGAAGGGGGGTAAATCCTCAGGAGGGCACGCGGTTAAAAAGATTGTAAACAATTTTTTTTTTTTTTTTTTTATATAACAAACATGATATACTTACCTGCTCTATGCACTGCTTTTTTTCTTCTAGGGCCCCCATCAGTGCTTCTGGCTCCTCCCCTCCTGCCAAATGCCTACCATAGCAAGCTGTTTGCTGTGGGGTCACTTGTGCAGGCTCTCTCCTGAGCCGACTCTGTGGCCATTGACACACACAGCGCAGCTCAGCCCTGCCCCCACACCCACCTCACTAGCTGTGATTGCCAATGGCTCTCACTGCTGTCTCTGAGCCAATGAGAAGTGAGAGAGCCGCTGGTTTCATGCAAATCGCTGAAGCGAGATCAGGCTCGGGTAAGTATAATGGTGGGAGCTGCGTATGAAGAGAATGCATTGAGGTAAAAAAAAAAAAAATACTTCAGCCTTCAAAGCCACTTTAATGCATATGAATAAAAGGTGACAACTATAATACTCTGCAGCAGAGGTAGATGGTTTGTCACAATCCTGGTTACTGTCATTCTTGCCACACAAAGAAAAAACATGTTGAGACTCAGAAACACAGACAATGTTTGTCAGCCACAGAAAAATGTTTTAGAATCCGGTAAGACGTGTTCTTCGGAATGTCACATAGGAAACGGGTGAAGAGTCGGGACATTGCGTAGTTATATGGAACACATTACAAAGTGATTAATCGGGGATCCGCCCTGGGCACAGACAGACTGTGAGATGAATAAGCACAGTAGATGGTACTGAGGATCTCTGGGGCATATAAAAAGAAATACACCATTTAGTCTAGTGATGAGGTCATTAATATGAAAAACCAAAAACGCTGCATTTTAAAACGGTGGTAGTATAATGTTACGTCATCTTCCCGCAGTCCCTCCCTGCACAGCAGGAATCAGAGTCTCTCCAGTAGGTGGTGTCTATTCTTTGCTCTCTTGCAGGGCTAGCAGCCCCCTGCTATCCAGCACTTCTATGTCTGTCCCCCATTGTTCCTTTTTTTTTTTTTGACCACTTAGGCTACGTTCACACTAGCGTTGTGTGCAGGCGGCAGAGAGGCGTTTGGGAAGCGTTTTTACCGCTTCCCAAACACCTCTGCCAATTCTGCACATTACAGCACATGGTGCTGTTCTAACGGGAGCGTTTACGTCGCGGCAAAACGGACGCCTCTGGTCAAGTCAGGAGGCTTTGAAGCTTCCTATTCTCGTCTATGGTGCCGCTCCGCAAATGCCCGGCCGGCATTTGCGGTGCGGTTGCGGGGCATTTGCAGAGCGGTAACACCACTCAAACTGCATTATAGGCGTTTGTGGGGCGTTATTAACGCTCGGCAAACGCCTAGCAACTGCCGCTAAACCGCTCATGCGGCGTTTGCCGAGTGTTAAAAAACGCTCCGCAAACGCCGGACCAATGCTTGCCAAACGCTATAGGGGCGTTTGGCAAGCGTTGGTAAAACAGCCTAGTGTGAACGAGCCCTTAGGCCCCATGTACACGGGACACTTCTGAACGATGGAAACTGACTGCTGAAAAACGTAGGTTAAAAAAAGTCTGTTTAGCCGTGTTTGCGTTTAGAAGCGGTTTTTAAAGATAAGCACAGGAGAACCTCCCAGATGCCCAGAATGCACTGAAAAGTGGTAAATTATTAACTATTTCAGACTGTTTCAGAGAAATACAGAGAGTAGAAGCAGAGACAGCAGTATGTGTTGAGATTAGCTTAGGTATGAGTTGCTCATTAACATTTCTTTTGTTTCCAAGGGTGGGAAAGGTGTCTGGTGGGGGGAGTCATTAAGGCCACCTGGCAGGGGGTCTGCATGAGGAATTTGAGGTGGGAATTGTTAATAACATATCTTTTGTTTCCAAGGGTGGGAGAGGTCTGAGGTGTGAATTGGTCATTACAATGTGTGACCAGCTTGGTAGGAACATCCTGTGTTCAGTGTTTTGTCCATTTGAGTACCTTGAAAACGCTTTGCATGCATTTTTCATGATGAAAAAAGGCTCTGGACAACATCAGGAACTGGAAGAGTTAAAAAAAAATGTTCAGAGTCAAACGCTTATAAACGCGATTTGCCGCGTTTACAAGCGTTTTGCGTTTGAAATACTGATAAAATCGACTGCTAAATGCAAGTTTTCTGTGTTCAAAAAAACAACTGTAAACTCAAATACCTGTAAACGACGATGTTTACATGATAAAAATAGGAAAACATTAGGGAGAGTTCAGGAGATGCTGAAAAAAACGCTGAACAGCTCCTAAACGTCAGTTTATCAGCTGCAGTGTACATGAGCCCTTAGTCCCATAATGAAGTAGCCATGCTCCCTCACAGCTCTGTTCCTATGCCTCAGCCCTCCCTGGGAAATACTCAGTACACTTGGGTATGGGGGAGAATTTCACCTCTTCCCCCACCCCCCTTTACTCCCAGGATGCAGTGCTCAGCCATAAGCAGCCAATAGCCAGCCTCAAAGTCCTATGGGAGGAGAGAGAAGGTCATTACCCTGTGTAAGCTCTGACACAGATCAACATGGAGCTTACACAGGGATTAGATTCAAGGATCCAACAGACGCATGCAGCGGCAGGTGAGCGCAAGGAAGGTAAGTATCTGTGGGTAATGGCGGGGTGTCCTGTCAAGAGACTATCACTCTGCTCTGAATGGCCAAAGTGATACTGTCAGGGTTATTTACTAAAACTTGTGAGTGCAAAATCTGGTGCAGCTGTGCATGGTAGCCAATCAGCATCTAACTTCATCTTGTTCAATTAGGCTTTGACAATAAAACCTGGAAGCCGATTGGTTTCTTTGCAGAGCTGCACCAGATTTAACACTTTGAAGTTTTAGTAAATATCTCCTAATGTGTTTACATAAACGTAACCCTTTGCATACTATCCATTGGGACATCCTGCGCCAAAGACCAGCCTTACTGCACCAAAATATACCGACAGCCGAGGCCCAAGCCAGAACCTAAGGCTTTATTACATTTTGAACACTTGAAGGTTCAAAGTCTCTAGGTGTGCAGAGGAGGGGAATTATGACAGACCGCTGGTGTTCACACTTTATAATGCCTGCTGTAACCCACTCCTGCTAATGTGTATGGCCATTGCTCTTCAAAGCAGCGATAGACTGTACTTTGATTTCAAGAACTTTACATTTTTATTTATTTCAGGTACTTGTATAGCGCCGTCAATTTACGCAGCGCTTTACATATATATTGTACATTCACATCAGTCCCTAACCCTCAAGGGGCGTACAATCTAAGGTCCCTAACCCTCAAGGGGTGTACAATCTAAGGTCCCTAACCCTCAAGGGGTGTACAATCTAAGGTCCCTAACTCACATTCATACATACACATACTAGGGACAATTTAGACCGGATCCAATTCACCTACCAGCATGTCTTTGGAGTGTGGAAGGAAACTGGAGAACCCGGAGGAAACCCACGCAGGCACAGGGAGAACATGCAAACTTCAGGCAGGTGGTGCCGTGGTCTGGATTCAAATCAGTGACCCGAGTACTGCCAGGTGGAAGTGCTAACCATTTATCCACTCTGCTACCCATTTTAAGTCATATTCTGCTTTAAGTTTTTCCTTCATATCTGGTTGTTGTGTAGGAATGCAGAAAGTTTCTTTTATAGTACAGATTACATAGTAGAGCAAAAGTCATGTTGTATGTAACCGCTTATCAGAAGATAAACACTGTATGTTTGCCTGGGAAGGCAGCTCTTCATCTCAACTGTCATTTTTATTTCAGGAGCTCTGCTCAGTTGCCATGATCCCAGATGAAACCCCCCTATTTGACCCTCATTTACTGGAGGAGATTGACTGGAGTCAGAATACGGTGTCCTTCAACCCTCCTATCTCGCCGCGGAACCCTGGAGAGCTGCTGGTCCTGAGGCCGCTATGTACTGCTGATTTAAACCGAGGTCAGTGAGCATCTGGAGAAAAAGGAACAAGCATTGTCCATAACAACCAAATTCCAGCCCTCCTTCTACAGCAGGCTGGAAAGCTAAATCTTGCAGACAAATAGAACCATGAGGCACAAGGTGCTGTAACCCTCAGAAACAATCTCTCAGTGATGCAGAAACAGTTAAAGCCTGTCTCCAGGTTTGCAGTGACTTTAACCACTTCAATACCAGGCATTGTCACCCCCTTCCTGCCCAGACCAATTTTCAGCTGTCGCACTTTGAATGACAATTGTGCGGTCATGCAACGCTGTACTCATGACATTTTTATCGTTTTTTTTTCTCACAAATAGAGCTTTCTTTTGGTGGTATTTAATCACCACTGAGTTTATTTTTTACCACTGAGTTTATTTTTTGCTAAATAAAACAAAATGCACCTGAAACTTTTGAAAAATAACATACTTTTCTTGGTTTCTGTTATAAAGGTTTTCAAATAAATAACATTTCTTCATAAATTTAGGTCAAAATGTATTTTACACTTCTTTGGTGAAAATAATAATTGATTTTTGTATTTTTTTTTAAATGTTTCTATTTTTACTATTTTATTTTTCAGCACACTGTGAGCAAAGCAATACAATGTTACCATAGTAACATTGAACTACTCTGGGCAAGTGATCAGGATTTTTTTTTAAACGCATTATGATTGCTAATACCAATATATTTCGTTGATATTTGCAATCATTGTTACTGAATGAAACTGATTCATTCAGTCTTTTGTTGTAATTAGCTGTGATTGGGCAAAGCTGATCACATGATACAGATGGGCTGTGATTGGCCGTGTCTGTATCATGTGACTGCCTTGACCAGTCACGGCGAACAACATAATTGTATACAATGAATGGCATGACATGTGATCTGCTGTGATTGGTCACATGACACTGGCAACGGGCCGGTGTAGTGATATGTCATTGGCTGTGTCCCGTTGACACAGCCGGTGACAGATCATGCAGCCATGTGAGCAGCTAGTTTTGAAAGGACGTCATATGACACACAGTCAAACGGCGAGTGTGCCGCCCGGCCATCAATTGGCTATAGACCGGGCGGTAAGGTGTTAAATAGTTTGTTTTGGCCAAAATGAACTACCGTATTTTTCGCTCCATAAGACGCACCTAGGTTTTAGAGGCAGAAAACAGGAAAAAAAAAATTCTGAACTAATGGACTGCAGACATAGTACAGGAGATGACCAGAGACTGCGAACAGTACAGGGATGACTGCTGACCTTTGGGGAGGGGGGAGAGCGGGTACCTGAATTTGACAGGTACCCGCTCTTACTTCCGCGGAGTTGTTCTTTGACCTTACCTGTTCCTCTATCCAGCTGTGCGCTGTCTTCCCGGCTTCTGTAGTGTCGGCGCTCGGCATGACAGCCGGGTGCCCAGTGCGCATGAGCAAGAAGCACTTGCACTTTGTGATTGGTCTGGCGGCTTCTGGGATCTGTCATGTGTCCCAGGTACCGCCTTACCATTCACAAAAAGCACCGCTTCTTGCACATGTGGCACCCGGCTGTCATGCCCAGCGCCCACACTACAGAAGCACAGACCACTTTCCTTTCATCCCCGAGTTCCACACTCACCAGTTTATTTAAGGTCCCTTTTTGCTTATTTATGTGCAGTCAGGTCAGTGCTACAAAAACAATTGAGCACTCTCCCTGATACTTTATTTGTACTTCAAACAGTCATTCAGTCTAAAAAAATGCCCAAAACCGTAGCAATTTTAGGATTTGGTGTGCAAGAGGCCTAATAAGTCCTATTGAAAATGTATCCCTAGGTTCTATATTCATATATGGAATTCCATTTATTGTTTTATTTGGCAAGATAGTACGGGTGATAATGAGCAAAGCCCACTTACGAAGTTATACATTTTCTTTTATTTCAGGATTTTACAAGGTACTGGGACAACTGACAAAAGTAGGAGATGTGTCTGCGGAGGATTTCATCAGTAAGTACAATCCTGTGACAACTGAGATTGTTGTTGATATCAGCAGCTGAAGTACAAGCCATGCACATCTATTCAGTTAATTAAAACTAAACTCCAGGCAAAGAACAGAATGCTATAATAAATAAGAAAAAAAGGATTTTCTGTTTGTTTTTTGGTTGCACTGGTTAGTGCAGAGTGAATGATCTGCCTAATGCAGCAGCGGTGCAAATGTTGTGAAATGTATTTTATTTCTCAATTCAGGTTGTTGAAAAAGGTGCCTATAACCTGGTGTAGCTTTACTTTATCTGAAACTTATTAAAATAGTTTTTATAAAATATATATTTTTTTTATATGTTAACATTATCAGCTTAAAAGCGGAGCTCCACCCAAACTGGGAAGTTGCGCTTTAAGCCTTTGTCCCCCGCTCCCCATTAAGGATTGGCACCTTTGGGGATTGGGTACCTGAATTTGACATGTACCCGCTCCCACTTCCGCTGCAATCACCTAGGCGATCGGAAGAGGAAGTTGTCCTCCCCTATATCCCCCCGTAGTCTTCAGGGACATGTGACAGGTCCCAGAAGACTACAGGGGCCAACCGCAAAGCGCAGTGTTTCTTGCGCCTGCGCAGTGGGCACCTGGCTGTGAAGCCGCAAGCTGTCACAGCCGGGTGCCCACGCTGAAGATTCCGGTGCCAGAGAGAGAAGACGGCTGGTGAAATCAGCGTGGTGAGGACACCGCTGGACCGAGGGACAGGTAAGTGTCTGTATTTTCAAAGTCAGCAGCGGCAGTTTTTGTAGCTGCTGAGTTTTTTTTTTTTTCAGGTGGAACTCCACTTTAACTCTGGGCTCTTGCTCCCAAATTCACTCTTACTCCCCCTTTTAATACTTTTTGCAAAGTCTTCAGGTCAGTAACACACCACTGCAGGGTCATCTTCAACTCTTCTCCAAGCAGAAGGGTCCATGAATGTTGCCATGGTGATGTGTTAGGAGCCATGACACCCTTCAATCACAGTAGAGTCCTCATTCTTCCGGTTTGAGTGACTTGGTGTCATACAAACCAAAGATTGAGACCATCTAGAGGTGAAAAAGGGATCTCTGGGGTCTCCAGATTAAAGTAAAATATTACAATCTGTGGTGCTTTTTTTTTTTTTTTTTTAAACTTATTTTTTAAATGGCACCAAAACAAAAGAAAAAAGTTTATTCCTTCAGGTTACCCTCACACATGGAAGCACTTGGGTGCTCAGTACAAGCCCACTCTGAGCAGCCAAATCGAGTTCTGGTGTCTGCTCGATGAGGCTCCATTCACACCTGGGCATTTGGGATTGTGGCAGAATCACTGCGATTCTTCCCCCAATCTCAAAATGCGCTACAATTGTAAAAAGCAGGTTCAGGTGCCACTATTTTCAATGGCGCCTAAAACACGATGTGGTATTTCCACGATTTTCGCCCGATTTAACCTGCATAGTAATCTTTACAGTGACTGTGCACCACTGTTCCTCTCACCTATTCCAAATCGATCAGTCGGTTCGTTTTTGCCATGTGCAATCTAAAAATAGATTGGGTGGTAATCTGCTTTGGTTGTCATTTTATGGCAATGGGTACATAGAGTTAAATCAGAAGTCCTTTGGGATAATTGTTACTTTAATATCCCAAATACACCCTAGATTCAATTCCCTTCCCTTGGTGGTAATCCAGATTGTCATAGAGAAACCACATTAAAACAAACCTATTGTCTTTTTTCCTTGCTAGAAAAATTTGAGCACATGAAGAAGACGGGGGACTACTTTGTGATCGTGGTGGAGGATTTGAATCTCGGACAGATCGTAGCTACGGCAACTTTAATTGTAGAACATAAA
The DNA here is from genome assembly GCF_062004578.1 of Staurois parvus. NCBI lineage: Eukaryota > Metazoa > Chordata > Amphibia > Anura > Ranidae > Staurois > Staurois parvus. The sequence goes on along the minus strand of NW_028320005.1, from coordinate 80,310 downwards.
TTTATACATGCATGTTCAAAGGTATGTGGTCAGTTTTCTGGAAAAGCCCTTTCTATTGCTTGAAGAGCTCTGTGGAGCGCCTTTTCTATGTGGCTTTATATCCTAGCTCTGTTTTAAACATTCAGGCCAGTCAAAAATGAATGCCAATCCTTAAAATGCATGAAGAGACCACAGTTTACCTGCTCAGATTTTCAGCCACCTAAAGTGTGGCTATACACAGAAACAGGCACCAAACCGAACCAAGATGCTTTCAATTTTTTGTAAGTTGATCATATAAAAGCAGCCAACGTGTTTTGTGGGCATCTTCCTAAAAAATGGAATATGACTTAAAATGTCTCCAATGACGGTTACACCTTTGCAGTCAGAAAGGAGAGTTACAGATACAAAATAGATCTATTTATACTTTCCTTTTACATTCAAATCATTTTACATTTTTAAGCCCGGTGTAGGGGGAGTGTTATGGCCCCTGAAACACTTTGGCTGTATTTATATGATAAATTTATGAATTAAAATTATCTTAGACTTTCACTTTTTGGTTTGGCAGTTTAGCAAAATTGTAGGCATAAAATTAAAATACCTCCTATTGTAAAATTCATGCAGTACAGTATCCTGAAAGGAAAGTGAACAAAAAGTTATATTTTTCTCAAATTAAGAGTAATTACATATCCCTTGACATTGATCACGATCAGAAGATCTTGGACAAATGACATTCAGGGATGGACAGTGGCTATCAGCAGACACTGGCATGAGGAGGGATATGGCAATACTTTTATTACAGACATTTTACATGTTTGACATCCCATTACCTTTTTAAAGAGAAACTTCAGTTTTTGTTTTCTTTTTGAAAGTCAGCAGCTACAAATACTGCTGACATTTAAAAATCAGGTACTTACCAGTGCCTGGGATCCAGTGCTGTCTTCCCACAGCCATTTCTTCTTACCATTGTGGGTCCCCAGCACCACCATCTTGGATACGGGAGCTGGCTGTGGCTTCCTAAAGAAAAACAGCCGGCCGCCCACTTTGCATGTACGACATTGCATGGCGCATTGTGAATGGTCCTGCAGCCTGGGATGTGTCACGTGTCCCAAGAGGATGGCGTGGGGCCAGGGATATCATCCTCATCTAGGTGAGGATTTTAGACGTGAGAGTAGGTATCAATAAAAATCTGCACTTGTTCTCCACCTCTCCCCAAAAAAACTAACTCAGTTGCAGACTTGGGGGAGAGGGTGAAACAGCAGGATTTCTCTTTTTGTGTGTAGTTCTACTTTAAGGTCATTGTACTGTCTAAATAATTATGGTGTGTTGATTGTAGCTTTTAATTATTAGACATTATTTTCTAAATAATGAATACTTCTTGCCACCACCAAAGATATAACATAAGCCTTGTGTTTTATATTTTTTCCGTACCTTTCCGTCCTCATTTTCTTTCCTGCAGAGAGGTCGGATAGAAGAGGTGGTTGTGAGCGATGAATGTCGAGGCAAACAGCTCGGAAAATTGTAAGTAACAGTCCATCGCTATCTTGCCACACAATTTGTATGTTTATTCTGGTATATTTTCTTTTTACCCTAAAATATGAACATGGTGATAGATGATGCACAACAAAATTTACCATATATACTGAAAGTAATATAGTACACAAAATAAAAATCATACCATAAGTATATTAAAAAAAAGTTATGAACTGATAAAAAAAGGAAAAAAAAGAAAATGAACAAAATAATACCAGCATTATGCATAAAAAAACCCAGTCCTAGAGTGTAAGCTCAAAAGAGCAGGGCCCTCGAACCCCTCGTGTATTGTATTGTTACTGTCTTGTCTCATGTTATGTCCCCCTTGCTACTGTACAGCGCTGAGCATACCCTTTGGCACTATATAAATACTGTATAATAATAATATTTTTTATTAAAGCAGAGCTCCACCCAAAAGGGGAAGTTACGCTTTAAAGACTAGTCTCCCACTCCCCATTAAATATTGACACCTGGGGAGAGCGGGTACCCAAAATTAACAGGTACCCGCCCCCACTTCCGCTGCGATCACCTAGGCGATTGGAAGCGGAAGTTGTCCTCCTACCCTCACTCCCCGTAGTCTTCTGGCACACGTGACAGGTCCCAGAAGGCTACGGGGCCATTGAGGAAGCGCAGCACTACTCGTGCATGCTCAGTGGGCACTCAGCTGTGAAGCCGCAAGCTGCCACAGCACTTCTATTTCTGGATATAGAGCACGTGATTCCCCTCTCTTGATAACTAGCCCAGCGCTGTCACTAGGAAGTGGGTAAAGTGAAGGCTGGTGTCTGTATTTTACTGCCTGTACATGAAAACATATTGTTTTCCTGTGCACGTTAGTGTGAACGAGTTTCAAACATACATTGCATATGTTCAGCTGTAACAGATTCTCTCATAAAATAACCTTCTTGTTTCATTAATACTCGATTCCTTGTCTTTCCCTGCAGGTTAGTATCTGTTCTTACATTGCTAAGCAAAAAGCTTGACTGTTACAAAGTTACACTGGAGTGCAAGCCTAAAAACGTTGCCTTTTATGAAAAGTTTGGCTACAGCTCCTCAGACGAGACCTACATGCAGTGTCGATTCTTCGACTAAATTCCACTGAAATCTTTACCAAAGCGACAGAGAGGGAGAGAGACGAATGCCTTCACAAAGACTGGTCCGGGATGCCTGGACTGATCAATGTACTAAAAACGTGTAAATAACGTGATTGTTTTTAAACTATTTAAGAAAAGAACTTAATTTGTTAATAGAAAACAAAATTCTTAGAATAAAATGATGATCTGAATGTTACAGGAAAAAAACAGTTATAGATGAAGATCAGCAGAGTTTAAAATGTTTCACAGTTGGAATAATGTAAAGCTTATGTATAGACAAAAGTTTTTTTTTTTTTTAATATTTTAAAATGGAGTAAAGAAGGGTTTTACTCTAGTCAGTTTATTTTTATTCTGTGTTCCCTTTTGGAGAGGTTTTACTTTAATTCCAGTTGCTAATGGAATTGAAGGAAAATGTTTACAATTTCCGCTTTTAGTTGTTACCAGAACAGGTATCCCCATTGGAAGATTTCCCCTTTAAAGCTGAATTCCAGCTTTCTCTTCAGTTTTGCACAGCTGTACAGGCTCCTATCTTGTACTGAAATTGCTTATTCTGATTTCACTGCACACTGTGAGCATCTTAACATGTGCATTAGATGCTGCAGCAAGTCAGATACAGCACACCTCATTTCCTGGCTGGATGACGTCCATCATCTAGCATTTCCCCTCTGACTGTCCCTGGCCCACCCCCTTCACTCACTGGATTGCAGTTCTTCAATCATGGAGGCTAAGCATTATAGGTGGGCATTACCTAGAGTGGTTTGCATGCAAAAGCAGCCTGCCTAGGAATACCCACTCCTTTAGACTGACTTATACCTAGAATTTTGATAGGTGCATAACTCCTAACAGCCAGCCTAGAGCTTGCATCAGTGGGCTACCCTGATCCCCCACAATTCATACATTGGGATCAGAATTCCACCCAGTGGCTAAAATGCAGGGAAAGTGGAAATTTCTCTGCAGCATTTCCAGTGAAGGACACAAGGGAAGAATTCTAGAGATTAAAAGCATATTTCTGTATGCTGCAGGGAACAGATTTGTACAGTTTTGAAGCAATGATCATAATTTCTGAAATTGAATGCTGCTTGCACCAGTGGCAATGTTAATTTATTCCAGTTGTGAATATATTTTTAAAATCTTTGATCTTGTTTTAGTTTTTTTTTTTTTAATTTTTGGTTAAAATTTTTGGGGTTCTGTACTTCTTTTGATGCCTGGACTTTTTAGGCTGTTTACATTAAAGAACGTTTCCTACCCACTGGCCCTTTTACCTCTACTTTACTGACATGCTGTCTTTGGGGAGAGTGCATCCGACTGCACTGAAAGCACTGTGTCTGCATTTGTCTTTTGAATGGAGATAGTACATGTTTATATAATCATACAGCCCTGAAAACTGGACACATTTGTGAGGTGGATGTTTGAAGTAGCAGAATGCCAGTATCAAATGCCTTTTTTCTGGAATTCACCTGGGATCGCTCCACAGGGTCTTAGGCCCATTCATGCCTGAGCGTTTTGTAGCACGAAGCTCCAAAACACTCAGGGAGAAAAAAAAATCAATATGACTATGGAAATGGTTCACATCTCCGCTCCAAGTTGCCTGAAGCTCAAAAAAGTTTGGAGCTACTTGTTAGCTCCGTTCAGGCAGATTCATGCATTTTTGGTGCATTCCTGATCCCATAGAAATAACACATTTTCATGCACTTTTGCGCGTTTGACGCGTGACCAAGAGCGTTTTTCTTTCATGGCAAAACATGGCACCAATTGATGTCACAAATGAAATTTTTCGTAATTGGCTAATTAAAAAAGCCTGAAAACGCCTGAACAAATTGCAAACATGCATAAAAACACAACAAAATGCACAAAAACGCTACGCTCAGATGTGAATAGAGCCTGAAGCTTAGCACACACCATCAGAAAATCCGACGAAAAATACCGTTTTCGAAGTGATTGTATAATCTGATTGCTTTCATCCGAAATTATTCAAAGGGGTAAACTTTTTTGTTTTGTATGATTTTCATTTAATCAGTACAGTATTAGTCCCAAAAAAAAAATCAGAAAGAATACAACACATGATATCACTTCCAAAGTTGTATTCTGTCGTACGAGAATTTTCATAACTTTAACTGCTTCCTACCCGGTAACTGCACATAAACAGCCAGTGGGAGCTTTCCCATTCTGGGAGGATGTTCCTGAACGTCCTTTCAGAATGTGCGCCGTGCAGTGGGGCAATCCTGCGATGGCTGTGTCCCTCGGCACATCATAGAATGGGACATGGGTGCTGTGATTGGCCCTCCCAAACACGTGATGGCTGTGTCCAATCACAGCCATCATTCAGTGTATACAGAGACATGTGTCTCTGTCGGCTATACCCGCTGAGCTTCCGTTTATATCTGCAAAAGAGTAAAAAACCCAATGATGAATAAACACTACCAAAAGAAAGCTCTCTCAAAAAAAAAACAAAAAAACCCATTTCATATGGGTACCATGTTGCATGACTGAGTAATTATCAAAGTGTGACAGTTCTGAAAGCTGCAAGAGGGTGAAAGTGCCCAGTATTGGGGTGGTTAACCTCCTCTTCATTTTCGATGAGACTAGCATGCAAAAAAGAAGAAATGCACGATCATTTGTCCAATATCTCATCGTGTGTACCAGGATTTACTAAAGGGACGGCCATTTATTTATTTCAGGTACTTCTATAGCGCCGTCAATTTACGCAGCGCTTTACATACATAAAGGAGGAAGAGAGAGAGGGAGGGGGGGGGGGGAGAGAGAGAGGGGAGAAGAGAAAGAGGGAAGAAAGAAGAGAGAATCATATATATATATATACACACACACACACACACACACACACACACACACACTTCTTCAACTCTCGCTTTCTCAGGGGGGGGCGCAAACTATTGTGCCTAGGGCAGCACAAAATCTAAATACACCACTGCATACACATACTAGGGCCAATTTAGACAGGATCCAATTAACCTACCAGCATGTCTTTGGAGTGTGGGAGGAAACCGGAGTAGCCGGAGGAAACCCACGCCGGCACAGGGAGAACATGCAAACTCCAGGCAGGTGGTGCCGTGGTTCTTTTAACTATTAGTTAGCTTAAAGTAAAATTAAACTCTTTAAAAAAAACAAAAAATCCCTCTAGCTGCACTGGAATCATAATACTGCACCAATTTGGCCAAATAATTATTTGCTTTAGCAGTATCCACATGCTTTTTAGTCTGCTTCTCTGAACCTCAGGCACAGGGACATTCACTGTCCGTGTCTTAAACAGTCATGGTTCTTAGTCGAGGGTAGCTGGAACAGAGCTGCTGTCAATCACTGGCTTGGGAGTGACTTAAAACAAAGGCTTTAGTGCTACATATGTGTGAGCCTAGCCAGAAGCAAGCACCTTTGAGTTGCTAAACCAGGGGTAGGCAACCTGCGGCTCTCCAGCTGTTGCAGGACTACAAGTTCCATCATGCCTCTGCAAATCATAGCTGTAACTGTCAGATTTGTAATGTTGCAATGCCTCATGGGAAATGTAGTTCCACAACAGCTAGAGAGCCGCAGGTTGCCTACCCCTGGGCTGAACCCTAGGGCCCTGGTGCCCAAGCTGTGGTCCTGTGGTATATGATGCATGGCCCTCAGACTTCAGCAGTCGTTTGTGGGAACATTGATTAGGGTAATAGCATCGATCTCACCTAGCCTCATGTAATACGTTCCCAGTTTCATTGCCTTTTGTGACATATCCCCCAACCAAAAATGTATCCTGTTCACACTCTCTGACCCTCATTCCCTCTTAGGTCTGCAGTTTCTGACAGTCCTCTCAAGCATTACATATATTGAACATAATGGAGGATATTTAGTAAAACTGGAGAGTGCACAATCTGGTGCAGCTCTGCATAGAAACCAATTTTTTTTTTTTTTTGGTCAAAGCTTAATTGAACAAGCTGAAGTTAGAAGCGGATTGGCTACCATGTACAGCTGCACCAGATTCTGAGTGCTCCAGTTTTAGTAAATCCCACCCTATGTGCAGCCCTTTGGTGAGGTCAGGGGTCGCATTTGAGGCTTCCTTTAGCTCATAAGTTGACAACCACAGCTCCGGGGAAACCCCCAATTGCAGCGTAACCACTCAAAGTACAATAGGCATGAATTTCTGCTGAAAATAGGATGCAAAGAAAAAAACAACAGCGATATGAAAATTATTTGAATATATACAGTGGGTAAAATAAGTATTGAACACGTCACCATTTTTCTAGGTAAATATATTTCTAAAGGTGCTATTGACATGAAATTTCAACACGTGTTGGTAAAAACCCACCCAATGCATACATACAAAGAAAGCAAAACAAACAAAATTTAGAATGAAGTTACCTTCCAGCAGGGACAGGAAAGCTGGTCAGAGTTGATGGGAAGATGGATGGAGCCAAATACAGGGCAATCTTAGAAGAAAACCTGTTGGAGTCTGCAAAAGACTTGAGACCGGGGCGGAGGTTCCCCTTCCAGCAGGACAACGACCCGAAACATCCAGCCAGAGCTACAATGGAATGGTTTAGATCAAAGCATCTTCATGTGTTAGAATGGCCCAGTCACAGTCCAGACCGAAATCCAATTGAGAATCTGTGGTAAGAGTTGAAAACTGCTGTTCCCAGACGCTCTCCATCCAATCTGACAGAGCTTGAGCGATTCTGCAAAGAAGAATGGGCAGAAATGTCCCTCTCTAGATGTGCAAAGCTGGTAGAGACATCCCCAAAAAGACTTGTGGCTGGATTTGCAGCGAAAGGGGGTCCTACAAAGTACTGACTACTGGGGGGTGAATAGAAGTGCGTAACACACCTTTCACAGATTTGTAAAAAAAAAAGTTTGAAAACCATTTCTCATATTCCTTTCAGTTCACAATTATTGTGCCACTTTGTGTTGGTCCATCACAAAAAATGCAATAAAAGACATTTACGTTTTGTAACATGACAACATGCAGAAAATTTCAAGGGGTATGAATACTTTTTCGAGGCTCTGTATGCGTAATAAAATGGAATGACACAAGGAAAATGTATTGAACACATGAAGAAAGAGAGGTGCAAAAAGGGGTGGAAAGGCAAGACACCAGCTGAGATCTATCAGTAATTAGAAAGCAATCCTGCCCCTTGTCACTGCAAATTAATATCCGCTGGTTCAGTCTCAACTGATGGCCTATAAAAAAAAATGTATCTCATTACCAAGTTGTCACACAAGAAACATCTCATGGGTAAAAGCAAAGAGCTCTCTCAAGACCATCACAACCTTATTGTTGCAAAACACACTGATGGCATTGGTTACAAAAGGATTTCTAAACTTCTTAATGTTCCAGTGAGCACTGTTGGGGCCATAATCTGAAAGTGGAAAGATCATCATTTCATCATAACCCAGCCACAAACAGGTGCTCCTCGCAAGATTTCTGATAGGAGTGAAAAGAATTATCAGAAGCGTTGTCTAAAAGCCAAGGACCACTTGTGGAGAGCTTCAGAAAGACCTGGAATTAGCAGGTACAAGTAATGCACTCAACCGCCATGGTCTGTATGCACGCTCTCCAGGCAAGACTATTGAAAAAGCATGGTGAAACTCATTTAAAAAGTTTGCAGCACATTTAGACAAGCCTGTGAAATACTGGGAGAATATAGTCTGGTCAGATGATACCAAAATTGAACTCTTTGGATGCCATAATACACACCATAGTTGGAGGTCACATGACACTGCACATCACCCCAAAAACACCATCCCAACAGTAAAGCATGGAGGTGGGAACATCATGGTATGGGGCTGTTTTTCAGCATACGGTACTGGCAAACTTCATGTTATTGAAGGAAGGATGAATGGAAAAATGTATCAAGACATTCTTGATAATCTTTTGCCATTTACCAGGATGATGAAGATGAAACGAGGGTGGACATTTCAGCAAGACAATGATCCCAAACACAAAACCAGGGAAACTATCAGTTGGTTAAAAGTAAATAAACCTTCTAGAATGGCCCAGCCAATTACCTGACTTGAATCCAATAGAAAATCTCTGGCAAGAACTAAAGATCAGAGTTCATAGAAGAGGCCCACAGAACCTTATGGAATTGAAGACTGTGTGGAAGAATGGACCAAAATCACACCTGAGCAACGCATGCGACTAGTTTATCCATACAGGAGGCATCATGAAGCTGTCATTACCAACAAAGGATTTTGTACGAAGTATTAAATACATTTCGGTTAGCGTGTTCAATACCTTTTCCCTGTGTCATTCCGTTTTATTACACATACCTTAAATTTCTGAACTTATTTTTTTTGGTTTCTTTGTATGGATTGGGTGGGTTGTTACTGACGTGGTGAAATATTCATGTCAATAGCATCTTTTAGAAATATAGATTTAAAGTGCAAGGAATTGTAGAGGTGGCAATGTCATTTTAGATGCTGGTACCATGGCCTAGATCAGGGGTGGGCAAACTTTTTGACTTGAGGGCCGCAATGGGTTCATATATTGGACCCGGGGGCCGGACCAAGAGTAGATGAATGATGTGTATGTGTCATCCATAGTAAGTATAGTAATATTCCCCCATAGTAAGCATAGTAATTCATCCCCCATAGTAATTCATCCCCCATATAGTAATTCATCCCCCATATAGTAATTCATCCCTCATATAGTAATTCATCCCCCCTATAGTAATTCATCCCCCATATTAAGTCCCCAAGTCCCCCCTGTGTCAATTCACTTACTTTTGCTCCGCACGTTCCTCTCGCCGTGTTCCCGCGCCTTTCCGGTGTAGCATGAAAATCTGTCTCCTATGAGGATCTGTCCCCCTCGACGTATCTGCGCATGTGCCAGTTTCAGGCATTAGCAGCCGATCGGCGATCTCCGGCACATGCGCAGATACGTCGAGGGGGACAGATCCTCATAGGAGACAGATTTTCATGCTACACCGGTCTTCAGGGCGCACTGTGAGAGGAGCCTAGCTCCGCGGGCCGGATTAAAAGGTCCGCCGGGCCGTATACGGCCCGCAGGCCGTAGTTTGCCCATTGCTGGCCTAGATGCAGATACAAAAATCACTCGTGTTGGTGCACCAATTAATGTTTTGACAGCTAGCAGGGGGATCTTCTTAAAAAAAAAGAAAAAGAAAAAAAAAAAAAGCCGTAGCTGTGCAGAGCTCTTCCCGTGTCACTCATTCGCAGTATTCTGTGAATGAAAACTACAAGTTCTGACAGCCTTTATGGCTGTTGGCTTGTAGTTCTCAATTAACTACCACGGCGTACAGATACAGTGACATTGTCTGCAGGAGTCCTGAATGGCACCAGCAATCTGCTGATCATGGGTGCAATGCTTTCCAGGATCCCATAGCAGAAAATAATAAATGCACATTTTTTTTACCTGTAACAAAAAAAAAAAAATAATGTACATTTATTTTTTGTTAAAAAGGTGAACATATCCTTTAAAAGCATCTGATCACACCAAGATTGGTGTGATCAGATGCTTTCCCAATTTAAAAATGGCGCTGTTTACATCCAGGAAAACTGGAAGTGATGAATGCTCATCACTTCTGGTTTCCTATACCATAGATATGATCGGAGCTGTTACAGTCTCCGATTACCCCTCTGGTCAGCCAGTGGAAGAGGCAACTGGTCACTCGGGTCTCCAGGTGGGACGGGAGAGCCAGAGAGAGCTGTGGGAGAGGGGGCGTCCCACTGCTTGTAAAATCCATCCAGTGGCTAATTAGCCACTAGGATTGCTTTTACAAGAAAACAAACTGGAATGATGCCTGCAGCTGCAGGCATCATCCTGGTATAACAACTTGAAGTCCCGCGACGTACGGGTAGAGAACATAGAAATTAGATATGATGGTGACCTACTCCTTTTCCACACCAATAACAGCGCTAAAAAAAAGAGAGTGGAATATTAATGAGTTTTACAAACTAAAACCAGTCATTTCTTTGCTTTTCCCCCAGCATGCTAATTTTTTATTTTTTTTTTATGCTAGTAGGACTTTATTTGATTTTGCCCTGTTGGTGTTAGAGCACTGATTTCTCTAATTTCTAGTTCCTCTATGTGCAATTGATAGCCCATGCGGGAGCATGATTTGTTGCTCCTGTTTTAATTGTTATAAATTAATAAAAACCATTGAAATACAAGGTACATACAGAGGTGGATGCAGACACAACTTCACGACAATTTGACACGCGTACAGGAGCACAGATTCAAATGCAGTCAGTATGCATTTGGATCTGTACACCAGCTCCTGCATGCATGTCAAATTTTTGTATTTCAATAGTTTTTAACAAATTTATAACAGTTAAACACAGGAGCAACAAATCACGCCCCACGCAGGGGCTATCAATTGCACATAAAATATTAGAAAAATCAGTGCTCTAACACCAACAGAGCAAAAGGTCTGCCCACGCAGGGGCTACCAATGGCACATAAATAACAAAACATTAGTATAACACCGATAGTAACTCAAACTAAAAGGCAGCTATCCACTGCCACACCAAAAACAAACAGAAAGATAAAAAAAAAAAAAAAAAAAAAGAAGAAGATAACAAAACCAAGAGCAGAGACCCAAGAACGCCAATGCCGAACAACATCACATCCCAGACTAGCCGGAGGGAGCGTGGGAAAGGCATATTGCAACCACAGCTCCAATATTTTCAAGAATTTACGTTGGGAGTCATTGCAGATACTCGACATCTGTTCACTGAGCATCATAATGGTCATACGGTCCCACACCCCCTGAAGAGGGACAAATGGGCTCTTCCAGGCCTGAGCAATTGTTCTAGTGGCCGACAAAAACAAGCATGTCAAATTTTTTACACCTAGCTGTGTCCATGCAGTCACTGCACGCAGCTTGGGGCACATGCAGAAGCAATAACAAATCAGCCGGCACGTAGAACGGATGTCAATATCCATCTGTAGGAAGCCTTACAAAACATATTGGCAGTGAAGATCAGCAACTGTCCAGTTTACAGCAAGTTTTATAAATCCTGGTACTTTAGAAGGTAAAGAATAAATCAAAGACAAGGTTGTCATAATCCAGGATTCATTTTTAAAATGTCAGAAAAATTAGGATCACTCGTTTAAATAATTTTTTCCTCTTTTGGTGGAATGTTTATTTAAGGCACAATAAAAAGGTGAATTTTTAAATAAAAGCCCATGTCTTTTCTTATAGGGAAAAGCTCATGTATGATCTTATTTTGTTGACTTTGGTAATGTTTACATTCCCTACACAATCAAATTGTGGGAGAGGAGTAGTTGTACAGATTGGATTACTTGTTGCCTAGAGATAAACGTAGCAGCAACAGCTAACTTGACTACGACTCGAATTTGCCTTACTGAATCATTTTTATATTAAGTGACCCTGTCATCACAAGTTCACTTAACCACTTCCTGACCGGCCGTTGCATATAAACGGCCGGACGGTGGCAGTGCAGGGTCGGGTGGCCGTTTATAAACGGCCTCCCCGCACCCTGCTTGTGCGCGCTCCCTCAGAGCGTGAAGCACCGCGATCCGGTGCCCGCTGTGTCCTCCGGACACAGTGAAACACCGATCGTCGGACGGGACCTCTGTACGAGGTCCTGATCATGTGATCACTGATTGGCCAATCAATGATCACATGCAAAGTAGTAAGCAAAATGTCACTTGTGACATCATTGCTTACTACGTGTGAAATCTGTGAATGATCACAGAGGTCACATGGTATGGTACAAGGCTATTCACAACAGCCTTCTACCATGTGACAAGCTGTGACCAATCACAGCTCACTCAGTACTTCTCAATGAGTGCAAGAATGCACACAGAGAGAAAGAGAAATGATTGCTTTTACATCCTATATGGGTGTAAAAGCAATCAGTGTAAAAAAAAAAAAAACTTTCATCACCCCCCACAAGTATTAGTGTCACCATTAGTGTTAGTGACACTGTACTGCTAGGGTGACCGTATGTAAAAAATAAAAAATAAAATAAAAATGTAAAAAAAAAAAGTTTAAAAATTAAAATTTTTGGTTATAAACTAATTTGGATTTTTTTTTTTTTTTACTAAGAAGATAACGGAATAAATTTTGGCAAAGATTTATGATGAAATATTATTTGCAAAATTTTATAAAAAAAACACTTTCAAAATGTTTGGACTTTTTCATTTAAATAGCAAAAAAAATAAAAATCCCAGCGGTGAATAAATACCACCAAAATAAAGCTTTATCTGTCTCAAAAAAATGGTAAAAAATTCATTTGGGTAGTGTTGCATGACCGTGCAATTGTCATTCAAAGTGTGATAGCGCTGAAAGCTGAAAATTGCCAATTGCCCTGGTCAGGAAGGGGGTAAAAGTGTCTGGTCTGGAAGTGGTTAAAGAATATGTAAAACCCAACATTTCATATTCCTGATCTGTGCCTGCTGTACCATGCACTTGCATGAGAAAGTATCCTGTTCCCTTTGTATTGCTTCCTTTGTGTGAAATCTCTGGTGTTCCTGCCAGTTTCTCGGATTTCCTATTTAAAACGGAGCACACTAAGGAGAACACGCCACAGTCAGTTCTCATGCTGTACTGGGAACTCCGTGTGCTCTCCTCCAAATGATCAGACTCCACCCCCCCTCCCACACACAGCTATTCACTGGGAAGATCAGGGGGATGCTGGTTCTCCCCCCCCCCTCTCTGTGCAGCAGAGAACAGAGGGTATGTGATCATTTAAAAGGGGGAAAAGGTATTTATAATGTTTTTTATATCCATACACAAATGGTTTGCCTTTCATTTCTATTTTAAATGGGTTGTTTTACAAGTTGAGGGTTTACATATACTTTAAACAAAGTCAGCCCTGTAAAAAGGACAGCATGCATACTTGTCTTTCTGGTGGCTTGTATTCAAACTTTGCTGCCCCCAGCTGTTGCAGGCATTAAAGTAGTTGTAAAGCTTCAAACTTTTTTTCTAAAAAAAAAAAAACAAAACAAAAAACACACACAAAAACATGTAATACTTACCTGCTCTGTGCAATAGTATTGCCCAAAGCGACCCAAACCGCCTCCTCTGAGCTCCCCTCCTCTTCTCCGTGCACCACCATAGGAAGCCGCTTCTTCTCAGGGGCACCTGTGGACTTGCTCTCGAGCCAGACTATGTTTATTGACACACTCAGCATGGCTTGGCCCCATCCCCTCTGCACAGGATTTGAGTGACAGCAACAGGAGCCAATGGCCTTTTGAGGAGAGGAAGAGAGCAGCCCTTCTGCTCTTGGGCACAACACTCAGGTAAGCATTTAGGGAGGTGCAATAACGGTCACTGGGCCATTTTTTACCTTAAAGCAGGGAATACATTAAAGGTACATAAATGTCCAGCCTTTAGAACCACTTTAACCATTTGATGCCCGGCCTATGGTGTCCGCAAAAATGCATTACCTTTCCGGGAGGCCGCCATATGGCTTCCTCCCGCACACACGCAGCTCGCGCGCTTGCAGAGCCACGCAGTGGCGCGATCTGTCACCGGCCGTGTACCTCGGACACGGCCAATGACAGATCTGAGTACCGGCCCCCGTTGCCGGTACCATGTGACCTGCTGTGACCAATCACAGCAGGTCACATGACAGTTGTATACAATGGATGGCTTCATTCATGCCATCCATTGTATACTAGTGTCTAGCTGTGAATGGTCACAGCTAAGCACATGCACATGTGATTAGCTGTGGCCAAATCACAGTGAAGCACAAAAAAAAACCAAAAAAAAAAAAAACCCTGAATGAATCAATGTCATTCAGGTAAATGCTTGCTTATAGCAAAGTAATTCTTTGCTATAAGCAAAATTGTGTTAAAAAAAAAAAAAAACACTGATCACTTCCCCAAAGTAGTACAATGTTACTATGGTAACATTGTACTACTTCGGACAGTGAAATATGAAAAAAAAAATCTTAAAAAAAAAAAAAAAATTTAATTAAAAATTTAAAATAAAAAAAATATATATTTTTTTTTTTTCCACACAGTCACCAGTCAGTGTGAAAAAAACTGATCATTCCAGTTATATGATGACGCTGTACTGCACTGGTCAGACAGTATGTAAAAAAAAAAAAAAAGTGAAAATAAATTTTTCTTTTTTAATTTTCTGAAAAATGACAAAAAAAAATACAACTTCAAAAAACTCGCCATGCCTCTTATGAAGTACGTCGGACTGTCTACTTTGCAAAAAGGGGTCATTTGGGGGGATATCTGTCCTGACATTTGGGGGATATCTGTCCTGTCCAGACATTTGGGGGATATCTGTACTGTTCTGACATTCATGGACCTCAAGAAATTAGATTGGCTGTCAGTACTTCAGGATTGATCAATATTCAGATCTATACTATAGTTTGTGAACTCTATAACTTTCCTACAAACTAAAATCCTAATTTGGGTTATTTTCACCAAAGACATGTAGCAGAATACATCTCGGCCTAAATTTATGAACAATTATTTATTCGCAAACTTTTCTAACAGAAACAAAGAAAAATGTGGGTTTTTTTTCAAAATTTTCGGTCTTTTTTGTTAATTTAGCAAAAAATAAAAACCCCAGCAAATATTAAATACCACCAAAAGAAAGCTCTAGTTGTGTGAAGAAAATGATAAAATTTTAGTTTGGGTACAGTGTTGTATGACTGCGCAATTGTCAAAGTGTGAGCGCTGAAACCTGAAAAATGGCCTGGGAAGGAAGGTGTAAAATTGCCGGTATTGAATTGGTTAAACACTTCCAGGTGTATCAAATACCTGCTCCCCCTCACAGCCTGTACCTTCTTCTATTAACCTATGCAATTACTAGGGTTGCCCTAGGGATCGCAAGACAGGGAGTCAAAGAGGTTCCTGATTGTCAGCCGAGACCAAGATTTGCAGTTTTGCAACTAGGAGCACCTAGTTTCAGCACAGTGCCTTAGTGGTTTGCACTTCTGCCTTGCAGCACTGGGGTCCCCAGTTCAAATCCTGGACAGGACACTGTCTACATGCAGTTTGCATGTTTTTTTCCTGTGCTTGTGTGGGTTTCCTCCCACACTCCAAAGACATAATGGTAGGATAGTTGGGTCATGTTTGAATTGGTCTTAGAATGTGTGTATGTATGTGAGATTGGGACCAGAGATTGTAAACTCCTTGAGGGAGGAGACTGATGTGACTGTATGGCATGTAAACGCATGCTATAAATGCAGATAATATAGGATTAGCGATTGTGTGCCATAACTTTGAAAGGTTAATACCACCGTAATGTGACATTTTAGTTACAAATGGAGTCTATTGGCTGAACCCAAACATCTGGCTTCTTGCCTATGTCAGGGATTCTCCTGGTCAAACTTCCCCCATTTCTGCCATCATCTGCACTCCAACTACATCAACTACATACCCGACTCCACATGACGACAGAAAGCAAGATCCTGGAAACACTATTAATTTACAGTCTGTTTATTTGAAAAACATCAGAACAATCGGTTAGGAACAATCTTTAGGCCAACGCCACAATAGAAACTGCATAATAAAAAGAACTTTGATACAGAAGGTTATTCAATAGTATACAATCTGATCCAATGATCCAAGTAGCATATTTTATTTCATTTTTTTGTTTTATATTTTAAACTGTATAGAATCCGGTTAGTTTAAAAATTTCTTAACTTCTAAACCTATAAAAATGTATTTACAAAAAAACCCGCAAGTCTAGCAAACATTTTAATACTAAAGCCATTTTTTTTTCCTTATAAATTAAACTTTATAGAAACAGGTTTCCTTCCCATCAGTTGCATTGTATTATACAAAAAAAAAAAAAAACTTCAAGTATGAAAAGTGCATTATTGCAGTAATACCAAGTTGCAAGTCCAAACGAAAAAATTTTCTTTAGTAAAACAGCTGTGTAAAAAGCAGTAAAACAATCAGTGCCATCTGCTTATCCATGGACAAGTCCTATTATTGTCTGATTAAAGCACAATAGCAGCACCTGGACAAGAACATGGCCGAAATAAGAGTCAAAATGTGTAGCGAGTGTCTTTTGGGTTTACGCATCATGAGCTGCCGACACCTGCATATTTCCAAGTTCATCTTCCTCTTCATGTGTCCTTTTTAGGCTTCCTGAATGCAAAAAATAAAACAAAAATTCAAGGGAAGTCTGTGTTACCGGCTTCAAGAATAAAGCGTGAAGCTTAAGCCTAGTACATATTATAAGTTTTCGTTCAACCCAGCGGACTGAACAAAAAACAGAGGTCGCTGTACTAGCTGAGCCACTGTGTTTTAACCCCCCACACCACCGCCAGAAGACCTTGATCAACGCTCACAGCCATTGGCTGCCAGCGCTAATTGGCTGCAGGTTTTCCAGCATTTCCTTTCCACTAAAGCCGGATGTTGGACCAGCAGCTGGACACACTGTCCAAACGTCGATCGGTTCGTGCTGATCCGGCCGACATTCGGATTGTGTGTACGCAGCATTACTGTACACACTTCTCTTATACGATCCTAAGCCGGTATGCACAAAGCCTCACAGATTTGAATGACACTTACCTGTAGCACCAGATTGTATAGAAAAGTTCCTTCCTAATTGCAGAGGTGACATCATTTTAATGGTTAATTTTGCTAGATAGATGGCTTCATATTCCTACAAGAAAAAAAATTGATACAATTAGCCTAGTAAAAAAATTTTGAAAAGTTGAAGACCCACCTAATTTCCAAATAATATACTCCGTTCATTCCATTTTCATTGACGTCTTCTGCAAAGTGACTGAAAAGCACTCCGATGCAAAAGACAGACCTTGAACACACAGGCTTCAGCTTGGAAATCTTTCAGCCAGTTTCAAGCAGTTGTCTAGCTGGCTTCAAAAAGCCCCCCCCCCCCCCCAAAAGGAGTTGCCAACCATCCCTGCAGGCTGCAGCCCTCGTGGAATGAAAATAAGGTGGGGGTGGCAACAACCAGCAATCTCCTGTAATGCTTTCAATAAAGCAGCTGGAAGCCACGGGAGGGAGAGGAGGAGACACGGCTTCCAGCTGCTTTATTGAAAGCCATACAGGAAATTGCTGGTTGACACCACCCCCACCACTGCACAGAACGGTTCCGTTTTCTGCCTTCCGCCGCCGCTGTGTTCTTCTCGCTGCCCAGCTCCTCCTTCCATCTTCCGAACCAATAGGAGAAGAGGGGAGAGAGGCTGGATCTGCTCTGCCTTACCCTGTGCCTGCCCACACTCCATTCCCTGCACAGAGGATGTGTGGGTGGGAAATTGAACACAGAGCAGCCGACAGCTCTGATGCTTCTGAATGAGCCATGGCGAGTCTGACCTAACCTTCCTTCCACGCAGCCACCCCTCCCTCCATTCCTTCCTCCCATCCCTCTCTTTTGTGCACCCAGCCATGCTTCGTTCCTTCCAGCCACCCCTCCCTTCCTTCCACCGTTCCACCCACCCCTCCCTTCCACCGTTCCACCCACCCGTCCCTTCCTTCCACCGTTCCACCCACCCGTCCCTTCCTTCCACCGTTCCACCCACCCGTCCCTTCCTTCCACCGTTCCACCCACCCGTCCCTTCCTTCCACCGTTCCACCCACCCGTCCCTTCCACCTCTTCTTTACTTCCATCCACCCCTCCCTGCCTTCCACCTATTCTGCAAGCGTTGTCTGTGAGGAAAGCTTGAGAACATGCATGGTTCTTTTCGGGTTGGCTTGTTTAGAACTGCTATAACAAAACCCCCAAACAAAAGAAATACAGTTCTGATTTTCAGGAAATGAAACTGCAATACCTGAAGTTGGTGAACAAATCCAGCATTGGGATTAATGCAGAACCTTCTTTCTTGCACATATGTAAAAGCATCCCTTTAAAAGAGCAAAAGAATATTTATTCTAAAGGACACCAGCTTTCACTAGGCACCAGAAAATATAAACACATAAAGGCAGCAGTACAGGAGCAGTTCAGTGATAATCAATATCATATATGTGTTGCTGCTGCACTACACAGCAGAACATGCATTAGATTTTGAATGATTTAGCTTCTTTGGTCTAGATCTGGCCATGTTGACTGTCAGACAGATGTAGTCTTAAACATTTTTCTACAATGCGGCCAAAATCTTAAAAAGTGTTACTAAGCCCAGGACCCTGCATTCACCCTATCCGCTCTCCCCGGACCCCGCATTCACCCTATCCGCTCTCCCCGGACCCCGCATTCACCCTATCCGCTCTCCCCGGACCCCGCATTCACCCTATCCGCTCTCCCCGGACCCCGCATTCACCCTATCCGCTCTCCCCGGACCCCGCATTCACCCTATCCGGTCTCCCAGGACCCCGCATTCACCCTATCCGGTCTCCCAGGACCCCGCATTCACCATATCCGGTCTCCCAGGACCCCGCATTCACCATATCCGGACTCCCAGGACCCCGCATTCACCATATCCGGACTCCCAGGACCCCGCATTCACCATATCTGGTCTCCCCAGACCCCGCATTCACTATATCTGGTCTCCCCAGACCCCGCATTCACCATATCTGGTCTCCCACAGTACACAGAACATGGAAATGCAATTATTTTAGTAAATATAAACTGCTAAATACCTTTTAAACAGCAGTTAGAGCAGTGTTGTGACTTCTATCAGTGTCCAGCAGAGCACATGTTAAAGCTTGTAGGAGGAGTTTTTATTTTGCTCTAGGAGGATGCAGAACCCCTGACCTCCATCTGGACAGTGCTGATATGCACTCCCCAGAAAGAAAAACAAAACAAAAAAAAAAAAAAACACCTCTCTAGCAATACACAGCAAACTGAGCATGTGCAGAGTGACTCCACATGCTATGTCTTATCAGGAGATAAGAGGGGGGACACGGGAAGGGGAGGATCAGAGAAGTCAGGATTAAACAACCTTTTTAAACAATGCAGAGGGTTAACCCCTTAGGTTCCACAGTGAGAACAAGCATGCTTTAGTGCATATTCCTAGATTGTAAGCTCGAAAGAGCAGGGCCCTCGATCCCCTCATGTTTTGCATTGTATTGGTATTGTTCTGTCGCATGTTCTGTCTCCCTTTGTAATGTACAGCGCTGAGCGAACTATTGGCGCTTTATAAATACTGTATAATAATAATATACAGACTGGTTTTACTGTTGTGGGTTTAGTAACACTTTAAATTAAAGTCGTTTTTCTATGGCTGAAGTGGTGCAGAAAAGGTCTCGTGTGTTTGCATGCACAGAGACATTACTATATTCCACCATTTCTGGGACAGGATCCAAGCATGTGATCACGGTCACTGAACAGACATCAACTGATAAAGATGTGTTGTCAAAACACTGTTGTGTCTCAGTTAGTAAATCCTGGCAGGTTGTAGTGCTTGCAAGGATCTGGATTAATCCTCAAGACAAATTCCGTGTTCTTGTGGATTCTAGACCAAAGCTTTATAGTCAGGATTTCTAGGCAAGTTGACACTCAACTCAATCCCTGGTGCGAAGCCCTGTCCATGCCAGTTATCAGCCCAGTGACAAGGCCTCCACTAGTGATGAGGCTTCAGCATTGGTCTGTTAAAAGTCAGAACTTAGCACCAAAATGGAGCAGGGTTTAGTGTAGACTTAATGAAACGTAGGGGCCCTCTCTGTACAACCTGGGCCTGGGGTCCATAAGATAATCAGAAGGACACAAAAATAGATTTTTAAAGGCTAACTCCACCTTTATGGACTATGTTACACCCATATTTAGGATGCAACATACATGGTGTGAGTCGGAACCCCCTTTCCCACCCTGCCTTCCCCCACAAACTCATTTGCAAATAATACACATTTTTTCTTCAAATATACATGCATTTTGCATAACTTTGAGTTGGTCTTTAAGTTACAGGAATTACAAGCTGCCAGAAGAAGCTGCTTGTGTTTATGTAGTGCTTCTCACAGAAAACACCCGGCCAATGCATCGAAGAAAACACTCACCTGTATTTTATACCAAACGTTTCCATAATATATGCAATAACCAAGGCAGCGCTCCTTGAAATCCCTGCATTGCCATGGATGAGAACTTTTCCTAAAAAAAAAAAGAAAAAAAAGAAAAAAAAAAAGGGATATATTTTCAGAAGAGTGGAATTTGAAACACCAAAAAACTAATGCAGTAAACCTGTTATAAATCTTTAGTGATTAGGAATTGGCTGCAATCTCAAAGTGACCAGTGATATCACCAATAATGCACCCTATCCATTCACTAGAGACCAGTGACATCACCGAGAATGCAGCCTATCCATTCACTAGAGACCAGTGACATCACCGAGAATGCAGCCTATCCATTCACTAGAGACCAGTGACATCACCGAGAATGCAGCCTATCCATTCACTAGAGACCAGTGACATCACCGAGAATGCAGCCTATCCATTCACTAGAGACCGGTGACATCACTGAGAATGCAGCCTATCCATTCACTAGAGACATCACTGAAAATGCAGCCTGTTCACTAGAGACCGGTGACATCACTGAGAATGCAGCCTATCCATTCACTAGAGACCAGTGACATCACTGAGAATGCAGCCTATCCATTCACTAGAGACCAGTGACATCACTGAGAATGCAGCCTAGCCATTCACTTGAAACCAGTCACATCAATGAGAATGCAGACAATAGACCATTAATTTGATTTCTTTGTAGGCTTTTCTTTATCACAAAAATGCAGAGCATTCTTTTAGGCTGTGTTCACATCTATGATGGTCTGCATTCAAGCAGCCTTTTCATTTAAATGGGCTGCCCTACCCACAGAAACAGGAAAACAATGTGCCATGGTTGCCTATGTGTAAAAATTAATGGCACCCCTGGGCATCTGCTAAACCACAGCACATCGCACATCCACACACCCAGATATGTGAACCTAGATTTAAAGTTAGTGTATACTAAACGAAATATTCAGGCATTCGGCCAACACAATATTAGCATGCAGCCAAGCAGCTGGCATTTTCTGAAAGATCGGCAATGTCAGATGCCTTAGGTTCATTACACATCTTTTAAATCATTTCCACTGTCTATAGCAACGTATTCAACCAACATGACAATTAAAAGGGGGCATGAAAGTCTACTTACCTCCACTGTGTAAACACTCGTCAATGAATTCCTTTGACTAACAGAGGGAAGGAAAAATATGTGTGAGAAACAGACAGGCTGGCACTGCTGCTGTGCAAACTTTCATAATGCTTTACAGATATAAAGCACTGCCGTCTATTAGAGAGTAAATAGCCAGCAGGGTAGCCTCAGCTGTGTTCCAACGAGGTGTACTAATAAAATAGATCTGTTCTTATACTGGTTATTACATGCTGCATGCCTTTCCTATTGTACTAAAGTGACAGATCTAATCTAATGGAAGGGCCAATCCCACCAAAAATATTTTATTCCACAAGCCAAATTTTCAGTATTGGAAAGAATAGAGAATGGATATATTACTCCTCGCCATACAATCAGCTAATGATTACCCAATTACTGGTTCTGCCATACTTAAGCAGTTTCAGAAAAATTAAACCATGCAAACAGGTTGGCATTGTAAGCACACCTGGCACTTCTGCTGGTTAGCATATAACAGAGAGAAAGCATAACACAAAAAGTATGTGACAGAAAAAAAAAGGAAATTCAAACTCTTACCATAGCAAAAAAACGTATAATGTTTTCAATTGGGTTGTCTGCAATATCCAGCACTAAATATCTGTGGAAAAACAAAAACATCCGTTAGTTTATTATTTTAGGAAAAACTATGCTCTTGTACACTTTCACATTTTATATCATGTCGAACCCCTAACAGTTTGATAGGAAAAAAAAAAAAGTGTATACATAAAGCCAAAACTGAATTTTTATATTATGAATAGAATGGGAAAGGGTTCGGAACCCTATCAAGTTTTTATTGATGTGTCCCTGCTGGGAAGATTCACTTCTCTATTCATCATGGTAACTACTTTCCCCAGGATTGAAAGTGAAGAGTAATTCCAAAGGTTTAGATTTCAAGCCATCTATGGCTGTTCCCATTTGTGAGAAGTCAATCTAATGATTGACTTCTCACAAATGGGCTTGTTTATTCGATCCGCGCTGATCAGTGTATTCTGACAGTGGAGAAGTACTCATTGTCAGAATACAAAAACGGGGGATTCCTCTATCCACCTCACTTGTGTGGATGGGGGGGGATCCGTTCATTTTTCTTCTATCAACCCGCTGGCTGATTGAAAAAATAAAAACTGATCCATGTATGGCCAGCCTAAGGAGACAAACAAATTATTTTATCTCCATTATCTAGAATTATGTAGAAGGACAATTGTTCCTAAAATATACCTCATTTGAATGTTTCCAGATTGTACAATCATTTCCAGATTGTACAATCATGTATCGCAGAGGCGATACAACATGAGAATGATTCTCCTGCCCACACTGTATTAGAAGTATGCATTTTACAGGATAGCAAAGAAATGACAGGTTCTCTTTAGAGTGGCTCTAAAGTCTCAGGGTTTTATACTTTCATCCATTCTATGCATAAAGGTAAAAAAAGTGTGTGTGTGTCAGCCCCCCCAACACTTGAGCCCCGTTCTTGATCCAGCAATGTCCACAAGAGTCTCGGCTCTCTGGGGACCCTCATTCCTGATTGGCTAAGTTAGCAGTGGGAGCCACTGGCTCCCGCTGCCATCAATAACAGCCAGCGAGCCAAGCAGGTGAGGGAGGGGCGGGGTTGAGTTGCAGCTGTGTGTATGAATGGACACGCACCTGTTTGTGTACCCCCATAGCAAGTTTTTGCTAAGGGGGCACCAGACAGGATGGAGGGGCCAGGAGTGCCAGCATGGTACCCGAGGAGGAGGAGCCGGGCTGCTCTGTGCAAAACCATTGCACAGAGCAGGGAAGCATGACATGTTTCTTATTTTTAAGATAAAAAAAAAAAAAACAAAAACATCTTTAGCATCATTTTAAGCTTTCTGTGGAGCATGATAGGAAACATCAAATACAAACTAGTGGTGCACCGAAACAAAAATTCAGGATGCACTTGGCAGAAAAACGAAATTGACAGTTTTTAAAAATTAATATATTTTTCTAAAGCAATTTTTTTGGAACAAAATACACTTTAATGATAAAAAACAAAAAAAAAAAAAAAAAAAACAACTCCACAATATATACCCCAATTTTTTTGTAATATATGAAAGATGATGTTACGCAGAGTAAATAGATACCCAACATTTCATGCTTTAAAATTGCACACGCTCCTGGAATGGCGTCAAACTACGGTACTTAAAAATCTCCATGAGTGACGCTTTAAAAATTTCTACAGGTTAGCAGTGTAAAGTTACAGAGGAGGTCTAGTACTAGAATTATTGCTCTTGCTTTGACATTCGTGGCGATACCTCACATGTGGTTTGAACACCGTTTACATATGTGGGCATGGCCTACGTATGCGTTCACCACTACATGCGAACATGGGGGGACGGGGGCATTTTGAAATTTATTTACACTGTCCCGCTAAAAAAAAAATTTTCATCACTTTTATTACTATCACAAGGAATGCATGCATCCCTTGTGATAGAAATAATGACAGGTCTTCTTTATGGAGAGATATGGGGTCAATAACACCCCACATCTCTCATTCACAATGTAAAGCATTAGATCAAAAAAAACATTGATCGAGTGCTTTAAAAAAAAAAATAAATAAACAAAAAGTCCTTGCTTACAAGGCAGGGGAACTGGAAGGGGCATCGCTCTGGTCCTCCAAGGGCATAGAGATGAGTGGAGGCCATCTTTGATTCAGTTATCTCTATGCCCATCACCGAGATTGTTTGGTGGTTTCTCAGCTAAGGCTGAGAACTACCGAGCGGCAGCGGGGCGGGGTTTTTTTCCGGCACCCGTATCGGTGTCTATTTTCATATTGGCCAATAGGGGTGTTTTCGGCCGAAATGTTTCAGCTATCAAAATTCTGGGGCACTCCTAATACAAACCCATATTATACCTCTGGTCCATTAGCCAAAAAAGAAAAAGTTGTAATTTAAAGTGACACTAAACTCTGGTTTAAAAAAGAAATTCTATTCCAGTATGTATTGTTATCTCAAAAAGTCCCTTTTATTGCTCTCAGCCTCCTCCAAATTCTTTTTTTGTTACTGTGATCCGACTTACTGTTGAGAAGGTGGCTAAATTTGTTCTGTATGTAGGAATGTAGCCAGTCTCTTGCTCACTACAAAGATGGACTTGGGACTATGGGATTTCCAGTGTGCATAGAGCAGTGTACATGACAGCAACCGATGCACACTGCTCATGTCAAACAAAAACAAGGGGAAAAAGCAGATGTTTGGGAGCTCATGGAGGCAGAAAAACACCATAAGAAATGATTTAATTAAAAATACGTACGGGGCCATGAAGTAGTGGATGTGTATGGATTATTTTTGGAGAACAAGGATCCTGTTTCGGGTCACTTTAACTCATTCTAAATATGCAAAGTAAATAATAAAACTCTGACAACCTACCTAAATAAATTCTGAAAGTTTGGTTTGATAAAGTTTGCTTCAATACTTTGTCTTATGCAGATTATATGCGTTATTCCATATTTCTGAAGAATTGGGAGCTAAAAAGGAAGCAAGAAGATAGAAATAGTTTAATATCACACAGAAATGCTCAAGTAAAAATGATATAGGTATAAAAATGTCTTTGTTAATCCATTGCTGCCAGACACTACGGGTACAGATGCCATTTAAAAATCTCCACCAATAATAAGTATTTCTGCTTTGGGTGGAATGTGATCGAAGCTTACTGCGTATCTAATGATTGCCATTCATTTGCTCTTAACGGTGCTCTTGCTAAACAGCAGGACGGCAGGTGGGTGAGGCTTATAGCCAGAGGTGGAGACTCAATACAGAGAACATGCTGAGAACTGTATGGGTACTTCACTTCTTGTTGGAGAGATCTCTCACCCGCAGGACTGAGAAAGTCGGGAAAGCTGAGCAAGTTTGGGAGATCTGAGCCAACTATGCAAGTCCAGGGAACAGAGAATCTAAGTCTGAGGGGCGTGAGAGAGCCCGAGGTGCCAGGAGTGGACTTGTGCAGCGAGCTGCTGTAACTAAAGGCTGAGGGAGCCAGGAGAGCCTGAGAGCTGGGTCTCAAGGATACTAACAAGAGCAGTGGCGCTGCTAAACAGTGATGCAGGTGGCTTAACATTTTTTTTTTTTTTGCTGATGGAAAACACCCGTGTGGACAGCCTTCGTTTAAAAGTGGGCCAGCAAGCTCTTAACCAGTTTGGACTGGCATGACTCACTGAAAATGCTCACCACCACTGAACTAAACATCCCCCATATCATCATATCACAACTTGCAATAGGACTTTGAGAACTGACTCTTCTTGGGGTAGTCAAGCTCAAATCACAGATCTATTTTCCCCCCACCAGGGGAGGAGTGAAGGATTATACTCTAGTGTCATTTGAGTTTCAGCTCTGAGCCTGCTGCAGCTTTTGGCATCACATCCAAGATGGTGGCACCCAGCCGCAGTCTCAGGACCTCTAAGTGTCTGCACAAGGGAAGATTTTACAGGTAAATAACATGCATAAAATACAGGGAATGCCTGCATAATCTTATGGAAAGTTGAAATAAATGGTCTGGTGCCAGGATCTATTTAATAAAAGTAATACGAGGCACCTTGAAGTGTCCTCTCTAAGGCAGGAATTTTAGCTTTAAGTCTTTAAAGAGAACAGGTCCATGTTTAATGTCCCTTTAAATAGTTCTTTTGAGCCAAGCTGGCACAGAAACTATTTACCGCACTAACCAAAGGACTTGCTGAGTGTGCTGTATTATCTAAAAGGGGAAGCTTTTCCTCTGACTGGCTGAGGCAGAGAGGTGGACAGCAGATGTCACAATCTCAGCTGCAGCCAATCAGCGGAAACTTTGTATTTATTACTAGAATACAGTTTCCCGTGAATGGCTGAGCAATGCTTCGCCCAACTCTATTTTGTTCCAGGAGTGAGATGGTAATCTCCCAACCCACTTCTGGAACACAGCGCTGTATAGTATATGTAGCGCAGTCATTGTACCCAGGAAGCACACCTGTTAGCGCAGTAAATGGCTTGTTTTTAAAAACGGGACATTAAAATGTGGAATTAGACTAATATTCAGTTCCAAGATGTTGTTGCTTTTACAGCTTACAATTTGTTTTTGTTTTTTTATAAGTAAAATACGAGTATGACATAGACAAATGCTTGTCAGCAATCAAATAACTGTTACAGAAGAAGTGTAGGAGTGCTGTTGCATGAAAGAGTGGTATACATGCATTACAAAATGATATATCACAAGATAAGTAGGACATTCACAATAGTGTCTGAAGCACTTCAACTACAGCTGC
Organism: Staurois parvus; assembly: GCF_062004578.1. Lineage (NCBI taxonomy): Eukaryota > Metazoa > Chordata > Amphibia > Anura > Ranidae > Staurois > Staurois parvus. The sequence goes on along the minus strand of NW_028320005.1, from coordinate 53,479 downwards.
AAATGGGTAACATACCATTTACCCATATTAATATAGAAGTAGTAGAAAACAAAAAACATGCAGGATGTTCCTGCCAACGAAAAAACACAAAAGCAAAAAAAAAAAAACCTGGCAAAACTACCCTAACAGGGCAATTTGGTACAAAAAGTACATTCACCTGTATCGGAAGAAGAAAATATGTTATTTGCTAAGGTGGTGATTAATAAAGAAGTATACATGTCCCATTACGGAGGTACAGATAAACATTAGGTTAGCAACATAGAATGACTTTTCCTTAAAATGGAGTCCGATATCAGGTATAATAAAGAGTCACTGGTATTCAGAGTATCAAGTCAAGGGCCTCAGAGTTTGCAAAACATTTTAGGACACCCTCTGGCCAATTTGTTCAATTTGTTTGGTTAAAGCAGAGCTGCCCACAAAAGGGAAAAGTCTGCTTTAAGGCTTTGTTCCCAGCTCCCCGTTAAGGATTAGCACCTTCGTGGGGTGGGTACCCAAATTTGACGGGTACCTGCTCCCACTTCTGGTGCGATCGCCTATGGCGATCAGAAGTTGTCGTTCCCCCCCCTCCCTCCCTCCAGGCACCTGGCTGTGAAGCCGCAAGCTGTCACAGGCAGGTGCCCACAGTGAAGGTGCCAGCGCCGGGGAGAGAAGACGGCCGGTGAAACCAGCCGTGGTAAGAACACAGCTGGACTGAGGGACAGGTAAGTGTCTGTATTTTAAGTCAGCAGCTACAGTTTTTGTAGCTGCTGACTTATTTTTTTATTCATCTGGAACTCCGCTTTACCCCTGGTTCACATATTCCTGCGGGCCATGTTTTGCGTGGGTACGAGAACCAATTAATTTGAATGAACGCCCGTGCCCCGGGACACGCAGGTAAGAAGTCCCTGCACTTCTTCTGAAAGCGCAGCCCGCTCGGGAACCTCGGTTCCCAGTACGGTTGCGATTTCCAGTGCGGGTGGCGTGCCATTAGAATTAATGGACCCCACCTGCGGGTCCGCATTCTTCTGTGTGGGTGGTGCGTCTGCACGGATTTTTGTGCGGATCCGCAGCGGCACCACCCGCACAGATGTGAACCTAGCCTAAATAACCATCTTCCATAGCCCAATATGTAGGGTCTCCATATGGGTCCCTACGTATTAAGTAACTGCTTACAATTTTAGAGAAATTTTATTTACGCACCTTGCTCTTCATTGCTGCAGAATATGGACCCAGAAACAAGCCAGGTAGAATTTCCTAAAAGTAAATAAATAAAAATACAGAAGATTTTAGAACACAGAACATGCACTTCTGTTATGAGACTGTAGCAGCATTACGAAGAAGGTAAAACTACGTGCTGTACGTCTAAGCACTCAAATGAAAAACAGCACACCACCTTATCTGTATAAACAGCAACATAAAAACAAAAACATAAAGACGCTATCTTTGAGGTTTAAAAATAATAATATGGCACAACTTATTTATTTTAAATATATACCTGCATCTCCCGTCTCATAGGGTAACTCCAGTCCTGAGAAATAAATAAAATATTAGGATCAACATGAAAAATAAACAGCAGAGTGAAGATGACCTGCAATATTGTTGATATTGGCAGCTATTATAATATTAGTTATTCTAAACACATGGGTATAGGAAGAACCTCGCTAAATATATCACATTCACATTACAATAACTACACTGTCAAAATAAATGCACCAAAAAAAGAAAAAAATTAAGGATTTGAGGATGCAGTGTGATTGTTGACCAAATAAATGTCAAAATCACAAGCCTAGGACACTTTTAGAAGTCACTGACCGCCAATGTGAATCCTAATAGGAGGGTACATTATTTTTTAAAAACACATTTTGGAGCATATTAGGCCCCATTCAGACAAGCGGTCTGATCAGGTCCACTTGTCAGTTTTCTAGGTGGACCCTGTCTGACTTATTTCCATTTACACTCGCCTGTCTCCAATCTGATCCGATAAAAACAAACGGAAGGGGATCTGTTCCCCTCTGTCTGGGTGGATCAGATCAGAGAGCAGTTGGATGTAAAATTGGTAGTCGATTTGTTTACAACTGACTGCCCATAGAGTAGAGTGGGCTGCGTCTGTGTATGCAGACACACAAACCTGTCCTCCACCCTCTCTGCTCGTAGTTCATAGATTCTTCCTGCTCTCCAGTAACTGTCTGCCCATATGGAGGTACATGCAGACAGTTGTACTGAGAGTCTACAGGAGCCCAAAATTACTCCCGCAATCTAATGCACTTTTTTTTTTTTTAAATGTAAACATATCCTTTAAGCCCTCAAATGCAAAAATCATACAGTGCTGTGGACCTAAGCACTTCTAGTCTTTGCAGTGCACCATTCTTTTAAGCCCTTCCACTCTGTAAACCTGTTATTGCTTTTCATCTCTAAACAATGCTCTTTCCTGGTTTCTGTTTTCAGGTGGCTCCGTCACCCTACAAGTCTCATGGAGCCACCTTTGCATGCGTAGCACTGTGGATGTCTCCTTATGGCCACAGAAACAGACAGTCCTGATGACAAGCCACAACCCTGCCCTCCCCTCCAAGTGGCTGACAGCAGCCGGAGCCTGTACAAGTCTTAGTGCATGCTCCCCCAGAGGTTCAGAAAATGTACGTGCCCTCTGCTCCTCACAGGACCTCCTACTCTCTAGCTCCCTGGTCTCCTCCTCCCACGCCCGATTGCAGGACTTCTCTAGGACTTCCCCCATCCTCTGGAACTCCCTACCTCAATCCATCAGACTGTCACCTACCCTCCTCACCTTTAGGCGCACCCCGAAAACCCTCCTCTTCAGGGAAGCCTACCCCAACCTCACCTAACACCAGACCCCACCTAACAACTAACCTCCTCCACTCCTCTCACCATTCCATCCCCCACAGCCATTTCCTCCTGTACCATGTTCCCCTCCCTCCTAGACTGTAAGCTCGAAAGAGCAGGGCCCTCGAACCCCTCATGTATTGTTACTGTCTTGTCTCATGTTCTGTCCCCCTTGCTACTGTACAGCGCTGAGCAAACCCTTTGGTGCTATATAAATACTGTATAATAATAATTATAATAATAATGTACTGTGTGACCTGGAGCTGACAGTGGTGAGTATTTAAAGTGTTACCCAGGACCCTGCATTCACTATATGTGGTCTACACAGAACATGAAAATGCAATTATTTTAGTAAATATAAACTGCTAAATACCTTTTCTCATCAGCAGTATATAGCAGTCTTGTGCCTTCTATCAGTCTCTGGCTGAGCATTGGTAAAAGCTTGTAGGAGGAGTTTTCACTATCCTATGACGCTGTATGACTCCTGACAAGAGGGTCACTGACCTCCAATGTGAATCCTAATAGGGGGGCATATTATCAGCACAGGGCCAATCAGCATGGTCCAGACAGAGGTTTAGACAGAGCCAACTGGCCCTGTGCCGATCACATGCACCACTTTTTTCTGTCCTGGTCTGTAAATATGAAAGACAGAATCTGGTTGCTATGAGCAAGAGCGGTTGCAAATGCAGGTTGTTGGAGACAGGAGCCTATTTTCTACCTTCAAGAGCATTGCATCATTTAAAAAATAAAGTCAGCAGCTACAAATACTGACGCTGCTTACTTTTAAGAAACAGGCTCTTACCAACCCAGCACTATCTTCAGCCAGGCCAGGTCTTTGCTTCCCCAGCACAGCTATCTTGGCTGTGGGAGTCAGCTGTGATTTTCTGCCATTTCACAGCGAGCTCCGCACTGTGCATGCATGAGATCGCACTGCCAGACTGCTCCTGCAGCCTCCTGAGACACGAGATGTGTCCCAGGAGGTTGTGGGCAAAGCAAAAGATTCACGTTAATAGAAACCCCACCAGCAGTTTATATTCCCCTTTCCATTCGGTAACTGGAAGTAAGGGGGGGAAACGTGACTCACTTTTTCTCCCCCAAGACAGTGCTGTTTGGCAATAGGTTGCTAGGTACCCCGCACTCTCACATAATGAATCCTAATCCTTGTGTAACCTCCAGACTTTGATCGCACACAGGAATTAGGGCTCGTTCACACTTGGCCGTTTTACCAACGCTTGCCAAACGCCTCTATAGCGTTTGGCAAGCATTGCTCCGGCGTTTGCGTTTCACGCTCGGCAAACACCGCATGCACGGTTTAGCGGAAGTTGCTAGGCGCTTGCTGAGCGTTAACACCCCACAAACGCCTATAATGCAGTTTGAGTGGCGTTACCGCTCCGCATCCGCACCGCAATCGCCCGGCACCATAGACGAGAATAGGAGGCTTCAACGCCTCCTGACTTGACCAGAGGCGTCCGTTTTGACGCGACGCAAACGCTCCCGTTAGAACAGCACCATGTGCTGTAATGTGCAGAATTGGCTGAGGTAAAAACGCTTCCCAAACACCTCTCTGCTGCCTGCACGGAACGCTAGTGTGAACGTAGCCCAAATCTCAGCTTCAAGTGGCTGAAGAAAAAAAAAAAAAGAAGAGGCAAGGAAGGAAAGGTCAAGTATGTGCAGCTGTGGGACCAGCAAGGCCAAAGCACAGGTTCTACTCAACATTCTGATTGCCCCAGGAAGCTTTCATTATGGCAACAAAATAAGTTATGACATTGTGGAGAGTTCTCTCCTACAGCAAAAGACTCATCCAGATTTCAAAAGTAGTACAGTCAGGTCCATAAATATTGGGACATCGACACAATTCTAACATTTTTGGCTCTATACACCACCACAATGGATTTGAAAGGAAACGAACAAAATGTGCTTTAACTGCAGACTGTCAGCTTTAATTTGAGGGTATTTACATCCAAATCAGGTGAACGGTGTAGGAATTACAACAGTTTGCATATGTGCCTCCCACTTGTTAAGGGACCAAAAGTAATGGGACAATTGGCTTCTCAGCTGTTCCATGGCCAGGTGTGTGTTATTCCCTCATTATCCCAATTACAACGAGCAGATAAAAAGGTCCAGAGTTCATTTCAAGTGTGCTATTTGCATTTGGAATCTGTTGCTGTCAACTCTCAAGATGAGATCCAAAGAGCTGTCACTATTAGTGAAGCAAGCCATCATTAGGCTGAAAAAAACAAAACAAACCCATCAGAGAGATAGCAAAAACATTAGGCATGGCCAAAACAACTGTTTGGAACATTCTTAAAAAGAAGGAAACGCACCGGTGAGCTCAGCAACACCAAAAGACCCGGAAGACCACAGAAAACAACTCTGGTGGATGACCGAAGAATTTTTTCCCTGGTGAAGAAAACACCCTTCACAACAGTTGGCCAGATCAAGAACACTCTCCAGGAGGTAGGTGTATGTGTGTCAAAGTCAACAATCAAGAGAAGACTTCACCAGAGTGAATACAGAGGGTTCACCACAAGATGGAAACCATTGGTGAGCCTCAAAAACAGGAAGGCCAGATTAGAGTTTGCCAAACGACATCTAAAAAAGCTTTCACAGTTCTGGAACAACATCCTATGGACAGATGAGACCAAGATCAACTTGTACCAGAGTGATGGGAAGAGAAGAGTATGGAGAAGGAAAGGAACTGCTCATGATCCTAAGCATACCACCTCATCAGTGAAGCATGGTGGTGGTAGTGTCATGGCGTGGGCATGTATGGCTGCCAATGGAATTGGTTCTCTTGTATTTATTGATGATGTGACTGCTGACAAAAGCAGCAGGATGAATTCTGAAGTGTTTCGGGAATATTATCTGCTCATATTCAGCCAAATGCTTCACAACTCATTGGACGCTTCACAGTGCAGATGGACAATGACCCAAAGCATACTGCAAAAGCAACCAAAGAGTTTTTTAAGGGAAAGAAGTGGAATGTTATGCAATGGCCAAGTCCATCACCTGACCTGAATCCGATTGAGCATTTCACTTGCTGAAGACAAAACTGAAGGGAAAATGCCCCAAGAACAAGCAGGAACTGAAGACAGTTGCAGTAGAGGCCTGGCAGAGCATCACCAGGGATGAAACCCAGCGTCTGGTGATGTCTATGCGTTCCAGACTTCAGGCTGTAATTGACTGAAAAGGATTTACAACCAAGTATTAAAAAGTGAAAGTTTGATTTATGATTATTATTCTGTCCCATTACTTTTAGTCTCTTAACAAGGGGGAGGCATATATGCAAACTGTTGTAATTTCTACACCGTTCACCTGATTTGGATGTAAATACCCTCAACTTAAAGCGGACAGTCTGCAGTTAAAGAACATCTTGTTTGTTTCATTTCAAATCCATTGTGTGGTGTATAGAGCCAAAAATGTTGTCGATGTCCCAATATTTATGGACCTGACTATATGCCTACACATGGCTCAATATTCTTAAAAGACGAAACAGAACACTGCTTGCAATAAATGAAAATAACAGAATGTTTTGGAGCATCAGACGCTCTCATCGTGCTCTCTCCTCATCTATGCTGCACTATTTTAAGCAATGGGACGTTTTATTTTGTTGCCATTGTTCTACTGTAAATCTTAATCTAATATTACAATAAGCCATATGCCTGCCAGCTCAGTGTAATCAGGGTGGATAAAAATCAATGAAAAAAACAAAAAAAAACAAAAATCGGATTTTTTTTTATTTAAATTGGATTATTTTAAATGCGATTTTTTTTTATTTTAAATCCGATTTTTTTGTATAAAATGCTTTTTGAGGAAAATATATTACCATCCAAAGGTTATTCCATCATGAAATAAAGATTAGCTTTTTAATTATGTAGAATAAGGCTGTATATGTTTAATTTTTTTGGTAAATAAATTCCATGAATCCATTCACAATGTCATGCTCTTCCAGAGGTTTTTGTACGATTATTGGGCAGTTTCTCTGCCTACAAGATATTATCACAGATGTTGGTTTACTTTTGCAGTTCTCAAAACTGAATTTGACTCAGCGGAGATCACATGCCTCTTCTTCACAGCAAAAATGTTATAACATGAACAGAGTTAAGAAAAAGACCTTCATCCTAACTTCTACAAACCTATGAATACAGAATCAACCCCTTCAGTGCTAAGTTTCAAGAAGTTCAGTGAATAGAATAGAAACAGTATTTTTCTGATTGTTTGGAGTGGAATAGATCTGCACAAGAAGAAAGTGAAACTAAGTGTGAGGAGGAGGGGCTGACAGTCTAAGTTTCTTCAAATATATAGATTTTGTTTAGCCAAATTAGTTACCAAACATGGATGTTTAAGCAAATCACATATGCTGGAATGTTATTGTTTCAGATGAATAAATCTATTTAAATTGTTATTATTAAGGGAATGATTATTTTTCTCCTTCCTAAGTACAACAGAAAAGTTGTCCAAATATGAATGATTAACCTATTAAACTGGGGATAAAAAAACTAATATGAAAAGTTGTTATTCTAAAAATCTTCATCTACTTGTATATTAAAGTTATACCAGCAAGAATTAGTCTTTATGTAGAAAACTAGGATTTACATCAAGCCTTACTGACTAGTGATTTAAATCAAATCCACCCTGGTCAAAACCTTATTGGAAAAATTTTTAAGCAGAATTGGGGGGGGGGAAATAGTCGAAGCCTAAAACATGTATCAGCTATAGTTTGGTATAAGGAATATGCATCTAGGCACGAGAGGATAGGCGGATTGATGCGTCTTTGAAGCTTGCATTAGTATATCTCAACTGCATGCATCGCACACTGGGTTGGAAACGGCTCCGTTCAAAAAAAATTCCCCTCTGGGTGATCTATGTACGTTGCAAGGATTTTAACAAATTTTGTTGCAGATTTCTACCTTTTGCTATCCTGAAGGAGTAGCTATTTGTCCATGTGCAGAGTGAAGCTGTATGGGAGTGACTGATTAATTATCAATCAGCTGCTGCACCTGCAGGACACGAATGAGGAAGACTGCAGGGTCTGTGTCCTTTTTAGCTGTGATTTCCCATAGGGAGTACTTTAAAAAAAAAAAAAAAAATGTATTTTTGTTGCAGGGGATGCCAAAAATTTGACTTGCATCTTAGTGCAGACTCTTGAGAAAATCACTAAGCCAATCCCAAGCAGAAAAAAACATTTTTTAGGGGGGCGTTCTGTAGATAATCTGTGTACAGAACGCCTCCAAGGAGCAATATTGCATTTTATGGAAAAGTACAGAGCTGCAGATAGAAAAGGAAAGGTCATTTTTAAGAACATTCAATCACAATATGAATTGAGTCACAAGTGTAAACACTATATTATTTGTTTTATTTGCTGATTTTGCACAAAAGTGGAGTTACCTTTTAGTTACAGTTCTGTTTGTCAAAAAGCAATATTTTTTTTTGTTTATGAAACTTTTATTTATAAGGACGTTATAGATCACAACGGCTAAATCTGTGTTTGTAGTTCAACTCTTAACACCATAAATAATGTGATTACATTTTTAATGCAGGAGTATATAATGAGTTTGGAAATTCTAGAGCAGCGGTTCTCAACCTGGGGGTCGCGACCCCTTTGGGGGTCGAACGACGCTTCCACAGGGGTCGCCTAAGACCATCGGAAAACACATATTTCCGATGGTCTTAGGAACCGAGACACCGCTCCTCGCCGCCTCCACCGCCGTCTCCCAGGTGTGGGCGGGATGACATGCCGCCCCTGTCATCTGGACACACCTCGAGATCAATCCTCGCCTGTGATTGGCCGCCGGCACTGTAGCTCAGGAGAGGCACACAGGCGGCCAATCACCGGCAAGGAGGTGGAGCTTGGAGAGGAGGAGCCGAGCGGCACCGCGAAGATCGAGCGAGTGAAGAGGAGGAGAGCGGCCGGAGAAGGAAGACATCTGACAGGTAAGTGTCGGTACCATGGGAGAGGGAGGGAGCGAGCGAGCCCAGGCTGGAGCAGGGGTCTGCAAGGTAAGTATCATTGGTGTCGGTGGGAATAGTGCCCCATCATTGGTGTCACTAATACCAATGATGAGGCACTATTCCTCCCACTGACACCAACGATGGGGCACTATTCCTCCCCCCACGGACACCAAGGATGGGGCACTATTCCTCCCCCCACTGACACCAAGGATGGGGCACTATTCCTCCCCCCACTGACACCAAGGATGGGGCACTATTCCTCCCCCCACTGACACCAAGGATGGGGCACTATTCCTCCCCCCACTGACACCTATGATGGGGCACTATTCCCCCCACTGACACCAATGATGGGGCACTATTCCCCCCACTGACACCAATGATGGGGCACTATTCCCCCCACTGACACCAATGATGGGGCACTATTCCTCCCCCCACTGACGCCAATGATGGGGCACTATTCCTCCCCCCACTGACACCAATGATGGGGCACTATTCCTCCCCCCACTGACACCAATGATGGGGCACTATTCCTCCTCCCACTGATACCAATGACGGGGCACTATTCCTCCTCCCACTGATACCAATGATGGGGCACTATTCCTCCCACTGACACCAATGATGGGGCACTATTCCTCCCCCCACTGACACCTATGATGGGGCACTATTCCTCCTCCCACTGACACCTATGATGGGGCACTATTCCTCCTCCCACTGATACCGATGATGAGGCACTATTCCTCCCACTGACACCGATGATGGGGCACTATTCCTCCCACTGACACCGATGATGGGGCACTATTCCTCCCACTGACACCAATGACGGGGCACGATTCCTCCCACTGACACCAATGACGGGGCACGATTCCTCCCACTGACACCAATGACGGGGCACGATTCCTCCCACTGACACCAATGACGGGGCACTATTCCTCCCACTGACACCAATGACGGGGCACTATTCCTCCCACTGACACCAATGACGGGGCACTATTCCTCCCACTGACACCAATGACGGGGCACTATTCCTCCCACTGACACCAATGACGGGGCACTATTCCTCCCACTGATACCAATGATGGGGCACCATTCCTCCTACTGCAAAATTACAGTTATGAAGTAGCAACGAAAATAATTTTATGGTTGGGGGTCATCACAACATGAGGAACTGTATTAAGGGGTCGCGGCGCTAGAAAGGTTGAGAACCACTGTTCTAGAGAAATGCTTAAATAATGCATTACAACTAAACCCATTTGATTTTACTTGACTGAGAATTGGAATTGATTTTTCACAGTTTTCGTCAATTGTTGCTCTGCCCGGACCCCGGCGTTCCCTATATCCGCTCTGCCCGGACCCCGGCGTTCCCTATATCCGCTCTGCCCGGACCCCGGCGTTCCCTATATCCGCTCTGCCCGGACCCCGGCGTTCCCTATATCCGCTCTGCCCGGACCCCGGCGTTCCCTATATCCGCTCTGCCCGGACCCCGGCGTTCCCTATATCCGCTCTGCCCGGACCCCGGCGTTCCCTATATCCGCTCTGCCCGGACCCCGGCGTTCCCTATATCCGCTCTGCCCGGACCCCGGCGTTCCCTATATCCGCTCTGCCCGGACCCCGGCATTCCCTATATCCGCTCTGCCCGGACCCCGCATTCCCTATATCCGCTCTGCCCGGACCCCGCATTCCCTATATCCGCTCTGCCCGGACCCCGCATTCCCTATATCCGCTCTGCCCGGACCCCGCATTCCCTATATCCGCTCTCCCCGGACCCCGCATTCACTATATCCGCTCTCCCCGGACCCCGCATTCACTATATCCTGTCTCCCCGGACCCCGCATTCACTATATCCGGTCTCCCCGGACCCCGCATTCACTATATCCGGTCTCCCCGGACCCCGCATTCACTATATCCGGTCTCCCCGGACCCCGCATTCACTATATCCGGTCTCCCCGGACCCCGCATTCACTATATCCGGTCTCCCCGGACCCCGCATTCACTATATCCGGTCTCCCCGGACCCCGCATTCACTATATCCGGTCTCCCCGGACCCCGCATTCACTATATCCGGTCTCCCCGGACCCCGCATTCACTATATCCGGTCTCCCCGGACCCCGCATTCACTATATCCGGTCTCCCCGGACCCCGCATTCACTATATCTGCTCTCCCCGGACCCTGCATTCATTATATCCGCTCTGTTTGGACCCTGCATTCACTATATCCGCTCTCCCCGGACCCTGCATTTACTATATCCGCTCTGTTTGGACCCCGCATTCACTATATCTGCTCTCCCCGGACCCTGCATTCACTATATCTGCTCTCCCCGGACCCTGCATTCACTATATCTGGTCTCCCCGGACCCCGCATTCACTATATCCGCTCTCCCCGGTCCCTGCATTCACTATATCTGCTCTCCCACAGTACACAACATAAAAATGCTAATATTTTAGTAAATATAAACTGCTACATCCTTACTGCTCATCAACAGAGCAGTCTTGTAACTGCTATCAGTGTCCAGCAGAGCACTGGTTAAAGCTTGTAGGAGTTTTCATTCTCCCTTGATTGTCCTATGAGGCTGCATGACCCCTGAACCTCTGTCAGGACAGTGCTGAGTGGACCTGTGCTGATCATATGCACACTCCCAAGAAAAAAAAAACCCCTCTGCCTTCCTCTGGATCAACTGTGGGTATTGCATAACTTTTTTTTTTTTTTTTTAAATGGTTAAACTGGATGGACTTTTGTTTTTTTCAGCCAGGCTAACTATGGAACTATGTAAAACACATCAGACTGAGTATGTGCAGCTTGCACCCAAGGCTCTGTTCTATCAGCAGATGGATTGGAAACTGTGGAAGAAGGGGAGGATTCACAGAAGACAGGATCAAACAGCCTTTTTACACAATGCAGAGGATTAACTCCTTAGGTTCCACAATGAGTATAACAAGCATGCTTTACTGCATCTACAGACTGATTGTACTGTTGTGGGTTTAGTAACACTTTAATTCTAATTTTATTTTACTTTTTTTCACTGAAAGCATGCAGCCGACGAAAAATATAATAAAAACTATTTTTGTCGACCAATTTAACATTGATTATTAGTACCGTATTATCACAGCAATAACAGCTGCACTGCTATAACAGGCCATCACATAGAAGACCAGAAGCATTATCCCTCCCATAGGGCAAGCCTATATAATAGTGGGGGAGGGGAGACAGGAGTTCTGGAGATTTGTCTGAGAAGTCTTCTCCATGGTTGTCATGCAACCGCACAGAAATTCTCCAAATCAAACATTTACAAGTATGACTGTCATACATCCGATGGATATACAATTGTTACTCCGGCTGCATTATGAATATTAGTCCTCCTGCACACGGGACGGTTTTTACAGCGGCTGTTTTTGGCTTTTGACATTTTTTTTTCTACGGCCAGTAAACCCCCCCAGCATGTTATCCTATGTGTCCATTCACACAGACTGGAATCAACGGTTTTTGGCTGGAAGAAAAACCCAGGACTAGTGGGTTCTAGAGGAGTTGTTTTAGCTGAAAAAAGTGGTAAATAGCAGCAAACCAACATTTCAGGACTTTTTTTTTTTTTTTTACCCCCCTAAAAAGTTTTTTTTTTTGGTCAAGCAAAGCTAAAAAATGCAAACGCAAAAAATGCTAATACAAAAACGCTGAAAAACTCACATTTTTAACATGACTTTACACAGCTAATGTTACCGGCGTTATTGAAACGCTCCGTGTGCATGGAGCCTAATGACACGGCAATGTCTCCGCCATATTAGGGCTCATGTACGCTGCAGCTGATAAACTGACGGTCAGGAACTTTTCTGCGTTTTTTTCAGCAGCCCCTGAACTCTCCCTAATGTTTTCCTATGTGTCCGTGTACACATCGTCCTTTACAGTTGTTTTTTTGAATGCAGAAAACTTGCATTCAGCAGTCGATTTTATCCGCGGTTCGAATGCAAAATGCTTGTAAATGCGGCTAAACGCATTTATAAGCGTTTGAAATTTTTTTTTTACCTCTTCCAGTTCCCGATGCTGTCCAGAGCCTTTTTTCATCATGAAAAATGCATGCAAATCATTTTCAAGGTACTCAGATAGATAAAACACTGACCACAGGATGTTCCTACCAAGCTTGTCACACATTGTAATGACCAATTCACACCTCAGACCTCTCCCACCCTTGGAAACAATAGATATAATGACCAATTAACACCTCAGACCTCTCCCACCCTTGGAAAGGATAGAATGACCAATTCCCACCTCAGACCTCTCCCACCCTTGGAAACAATAGATATAATGACCATTTCCTACCTCAGACCTCTCCCACCCTTGGAAACAATAGATATGATAATGACCAATTCACGCCTCAGACCTCTCCCACCCTTGGAAACAAAAGATAGAATGACCAATTCCCACCTCAGACCTCTCCCACCCTTGGAAACAAAAGATATGATAATGACCAATTCCCACCTCAGACCTCTCCCACCCTTGGAAACAAAAGATATGATAATGACCAATTCCCACCTCAGACCTCTCCCACCCTTGGAAACAAAAGATATATATATATATATATATACACACACAACATATAAAGCGATTTATAACTCTGCCACCAATTACACCACCAATCTTGTCTCCAAATATCACCCAAAATGTACTCTCCGCTCCTCCCACAACCACCTACTCTCTAGCTCCCTTCTCTCCTCCATCCATGCTCATCTCCAGGATTTCTCCAGAGCTTCCCCCATCCTCTGGAACTCTCTATCCCAATTTATCAGACCATCGCCTACTCTGCTCACTTTTAGGCAACCTCTGAAAACCTCTCTCTTCAGGGAAGCCTATCCTGCCCTCAGCTAATAATGGAATCTTCTATTCCTCCTACCAGTCCATCCCCCACAGTTACTACCTTTTGTACCACTAGCCCCTCCCTCCTAGATTGTAAGCTCCCAGGATCAGGGCCCTCCTGTCCCTCTTGTATTGAACTGTATTGTTGCTGTATTGTCTCCCGTTATATTGTAAAGAGCTGAGCAAACTGTTGGTGCTATATAAATCCTGTATAATAATAAGTTAATGGGCATTCAACCTCAAATTGCTCATGCAGACCCCCTGCCAGGTGGCCTTAACTCCTCCACCAGACACCTTTCCCACCCTTGGAAACAAAAGAAATGTTAATGAGCAACTCACCTCAGCTAATCTAAACACATACTGCTGTCTCTGCTTCTACTCTCTGTATTTCTCTGAAACAGTTCATAATTTACCACTTTTCAGTGCATTCTGGGCATTTGGGAGGTTCTCCTGTGCTTATCTTTTAAAAAATGCTTCTAAATGCAAAACGCACATAAAAGCTTTATGCAAACGCAGCTAAACAGACGGTCAGCTGTGACCGGCTGGGGTCACAGCGTTTTTGCGGGGGGGGGGGGGGGCACCTGGCAGGGGGCCCACCAGGGGTTCCATGAGAGTCACCGCCCATATAAGGACAGCCATACAGGGATCGAAATTCAACCGATTTTTCATCTGAAAAGCGGACCTAAGAATAATCGGCCAATTTTCACTCTGTTAGTGGGTCAATGGCCAATTTTCGTGGTTCCTCCCTTTTTCGGTGATCGGGCATGTTGGAAAATACATGAAAAACAACGATTTTCGACTCAATGAAGGTCAAATCATACGATCGTTTTTCCCAAAAGAATTTGCGCATGAGCCGTGACCCGGAAGGAACAGAAGTCTCGCCTGTCATATGGGGTGAACTTTATGACTCGGTCGGCTGATTTTCGGAATCATTGATGGCACCAGCGGATCACCGAGCGAACAACGTTTTCGAATTTTGGACGAAAAATCGTTCGGAATTCAAACCGTATATGGCCTGCATCAGGGAAGCGCCGGTTACTACAGGTGACAGTCCCTGCTCGGGCCCATATGCGGGAACACCGGTTACTACGGGTGACAGTCCCTGCTCAGGCCCATATGCGGGAACACCGGTTGCTACGGGTGACAGTCCCTGCTCAGGCCCATATGAGGGAACACCGGTTGCTACGGGTGACAGTCCCTGCTCGGGCCCATATGAGGGAACGCCGGTTGCTACGGGTGACAGTCCCTGCTCGGGCCCACATGAGGGAACGCCGGTTGCTACGGGTGACAGTCCCTGCTCGGGCCCACATGAGGGAACACCGGTTGCTACGGGTGACAGTCTCTGCTCAGGCCCACATGAGGGAACGCCGGTTGCTACGGGTGACAGTCCCTCCTCGTGCACACATGCGGGAACACCGGTTGCTATGGGTGACAGTCCCTGCTCGGGCCCACATGCGGGAACACCGGTTGCTACGGGTGACAGTCCCTGCTCGGGCCCACATGGGGGAACACCGGTTGCTACGGGTGACAGTCCCTGCTCGTGCCCATATGAGGGAACACCGGTTGCTATGGGTGACAGTCCACCCGCCCCGGCGTGGCGGACGCTCAGTCACGTGATACCAGCCGGCCCGGGCCTCCCTCTCTCCCCGCCTCACCTCCTGGTCGTCCTTGCACTGTGGCAGGGCGGGGAACTCCAGCTTGACGTCCTCCATGTTGTGCCCGGCGAAGGCTCTCACACTGCCAGCCCGGGGATCACCGCACTCAGCGCAGCCATAGCCATGCCTGCGCGCCTCAAGCCGACCAGGCGCGCTCCCGCTCTTACTTAGCCGCAGGCGGCGACGCGCACGTCAGCGCAGAACTCCGGCGCTCAGCGATGGCGTCACGACCTGCTTCCGAAGTGGTGGAGTAGCCTCATGAAAAATAACAGCCAAGCCCGGCACTGCGCATGCGCGGGCTCCAGGATCAGGAAGGGGCCTAGCAGGATGAAACCAAATTATATTTTCTAAAAAATAATCCATACACATCGACTACTTCATGACCCTGTCATTCATCAATTGGCTTCTTGTGTTTTTCTAACTTTTTTTTTTAGCATCCTCTGTGAGCTCCCCAACCTTTGCTTTTCCCCCTCACCTCAGAAATGCCTGTTAGCTGTGGTCATGTGTGGTGTTCCATGTATACTACACACCTCATAGTCCATCTGGGGTGAACAAGAGAGGGTGGCTACCTTCCTACATCTGGGGGGGCCATGGAGAACAAACAGCTGCAAGTCAGATCACAGCAGCAAGAAAATAAAATAAAAAATAATTTCTAAGTCGGAACCACACCGATTTAACCACTGCAGTTGTGGACAATAGGGTGCAACTTGGCATACGATTGCAAGTTGCATGGCATGCGGATCGCATGCCAAGCCGTACCCGATGTGAATTAGGTGTTAGTATGCTGAACTGAGACAAGTACACATTATAGAGGGATATGTTTTGTTCATATTTCATGTCTGAGCTTTACAACCGCTTCAACGGTTTCCCAAAACAGTTCTACTCAAGGCAAGTCTTGAATAAAAAAAACTTACAGTTACTAAAGTGCCCATGTTAGAGCTCAACAGAACTGCCAATCCATCAAATGGCAGTTGCCATAGCTGATCACATGCAGCGCCATGGCAACTGCAGATCGAACAACAGGTAAGATGGCCGCTTCCTTGGCTGTAAAAGGATAGGATGGTCAAGTTCTTCTGTAGTGGTGGCATATGCCAGCTCCCTGGGGAGTAACTTTCAGCTGAGGTAGAGATGTGCCTCCCCTGACCGATGAACCTGGCTCAGGACTGCACCTAAGTCCTAGGAAGAGGCAGCAGTTGGCACCAAAAACCAAAGGTGGAAGCTGGAGCTTGTAGCACAGGAACCACTGACCAATGCCTCCATCAAGGCTTGGAAGGCCTTCTCACACTCTGGCATCCAATACACCAGCTTACGCCTTTTCTTCTTTTTTGATTCAGTCTAGGGCGGTGTTTCTCGACCATTTTCCAGCTGCGGCACCCTTTAAAATTCTGCACAATCACGAGGCACCCCATTCTAAAAATGTAAAAAAAAAACTAAACATATTTCTTTTTTACGTAATGCATCAACATCCAAACATATAGGACACCCAACATTAGAGGTGATTTATTCTGACTAGTGTTTCTCTTCTCCCTCAGTTTCTATCCCTCACTCAGCTACTGTTAGCCCAACATTGATGGAGAGGGGAGAACTAGAATGCTCTGCAAGCGTCCAACATTCTCCTTATCAACTGATAATGTCATTGGTTGTTAGAACGCTGGCGGCTGGAAGGTTGTAATGGTGCACAATGAAGACCTGTGGCTTACTGTAACTAGAAGTAGGCTTCATCCACCCACTGGCTTATATACAATTTTTAGGCATTTGCCCAAGGCACCCCTGAAGAATCCTGAAAGCACCCCAGGGTGCCCCTGAATGAAAAAGGCTGGTCTACGGTTTGATCAAAGTACTATAACTTCAAACAAATTTTCTACAGTAGCCAGCTGTCTGTAAATGGCATAACTTGCTTCTTGGTGTGAGGGGTAGGTCAGGCCATGATGGACTCCATCATTCCACTCGGGGTACTTCCTTCCACTTGGGGGTCCCAAGTACTAGACTTCTGTCATGCAGATCCAACACGCACTTAGTTTATCCATTGGGTTATCCGCTGTTTCTCTAGAACGTTTGACAAGTATGTAAAGTGTTCCCACCACGTGGAGGGGAACACTGCAATGTCATCCAGGTAGGACAGGGGTGTCCAACTGCATTTCATCGCGGGCCGTATCAGCATTATGGTTCCCATCAAAGGGCTGGATGTATCTGTAAGACTAGATGTCCAAAGCACCCCACCTCCCATTTCATCAGATGTCAAGAATCCCATACCCTCCCTAACATCACTGTCCACCCCCTTTGGGGGCAAAGCTGGAAAGCAGAAAGTGCAGGGTCTGGAGGAAGACCAGAAGAGGAGTGCCAGAAGAGTGCCAGCCCGGGGTAGGCCCCCGGGCTCGGGATCGACACGGGCCAGACCTCCTGCGTCCAGAGGCTCTTGGCCGAGCAGTGCTCCCTCTCCCGGGGGAGGCCCCCGGGCTCAAGATCGACACTGCCCCGGGCCAGACCTCCTGCGTCCTGAGGCTCTTGGCCGAGCAGCGCCCCCTCTCCCGGGGGAGGCCCCTGGGCTCGGGATCGACGCTGCCCCGGGCCAAACCTCCTGCATCCAGAGGCTCTTGGCCGAGCAGTGCCCCCTCTCCTGGTGGAGGCCCCGGGGCTCGGGATCAACACTGCCCCTGATTTACTATTGCGCCTAGGTGCATTTCCGTGGGCGAACAACTAATTTTTACTAGCGACCGTCTACTTTTACCCCACTAAGAGATTTACTAAAGAGAAGCGTCAACAAGTAGACGCCAAATCAAATTTACTAACGAGACACAGCCCAGGAATCAGACTCAAAAAGCAGACTTGCTAAAAGGCACGTCTAACACCATGAAAAATCACTGCAGAAACATGTTCACATCGAAATTTGCTTTGCCAAATACCAGGACTTCACTTTAAACAATATCTGCCATTTCCCAAAAAATTTAAAATGTGTTAAAAAGTTTTTTTTTAAGCAAATCGACACAGTGAAGAACTAGACGCTTGTGCAGTGTATTTGGCCGATATAAATGCGCATGTGCAGAACACATTTTAGATGTCCTCTGTGGGCGCTTACTTTTTAGCCACTGCTCAATAGTAAATCTTTGTGTGGAGTCCTCTGACAGCCGGCACTCGGTCGCTTCTACTGTGTTTAACAAAAGTACTAAGCATATCTTTATGTATTCTAATTAGATTTCCTTAGTTCTAGTGATTCTATTTTTGTTTCTTATCCTTTTTAATTATTTCTGTAATGATTTTACTTATTTCGAAGGTCTAGATAATATTTATTTTGACAGCTGAATGTAAAAATAAAGGTCTGCAATTAAAAAAAAAAAAAACAACGTGGGGTCCCCCCTCTCATCCATACCAAGCCCTTCAGGTCTGGTATGGATATTAAGGGGTAACTCCATGCCGAAATAAAAAAAATAACAGTGTGGAGTCCCCCCCAAAATCCATACCAGACCCTTATCCGAGCATACAGCCTGGCAGGTCAGGAAAGGGGGGGAGAGCGAGCGCCCCCCTCCTGAACCATCCCAGGCCACATGCCCTCAACATGGGGGGGGTGCTTTGGGGCAGGGGGGCTCCCCCCCAAAGCACCTTGTCCCCATGTTGATGGGGACAAGGGCCTCTTCCCCACAACCCTGGCCAGTGGTTGTGGGGTCTGCTGGCGGGGGGCTTATCAGAATCTGGAAGCCCCCTTTAACAAGGGGCCCCCAGATCCCGCCCCCCCTACGTGAATGAGTATGCGGTACATAGTACCGCTACTAATTCACAAAAAAAGCAAAAGTGTAGTGTAAGAAAACACAGTATAGGGTCTTTGACAAGCCCTTTAATAAAACAATGTTCCCCGAAGTAGATCCAACGTTAGCATATGATCCCACCTCATGTGACATCAATGATGTCACATGGGGCGGGTAAACTCGGATGATGTCCCCGGCTGGCCCCGCCCCTTACCTATTTAAGAACTGTCACCCTGTCTTCTGCATCTAGCCTCTGTCTAGAGCGGAGCTTTTTTTTTTTCTTTTTTCGAGTCGCCGTGATTGACGTTGGATCTACTTCGGGGGAACCCCACTGACAGCTGAAACATTAATGCAGGCCATAGATGGGTTGAAAACCGGCTGTTTAAAAGAAAAAAAGAAAAATCGGTCCTTCAATAGGCCGACATTACCACCAGCGGTAAAAATAATTGGACAATTTTCGTCCTGTCTATGGCCTGCATTTTTCTTTTTCTTTTTTTTTTATTCTTTTTCTTCTTTTTCTTGCAGGTCACGGCTCATGCAAAGATTTTTTTATCGGTAAAAAGATCGGCCGATTTGACGATAATTAAAACATAAAAAGTGCAGCGCTAACGTATCCTCAATTAACTGATATAATAATAATAATGTGCATAAATAATGAGTGTAAATCAATAGTTCATCCAAATATCATAAGATAGTAAAGTTCAAATAAATGAATATAAATAATAGCCGCACAAATGGATAATCTTCACAGCAGCAGATTGTAGAAAACCAAGGCTTGTAACAGGATCAAATAGTAAAAATGCAAACTCGCCGCAAGCACATTGGAAATGCGCATATAAATATATAACCACCAAGGGTCTCAGGGTTGGGTGGATGGTGAGCTTCCTTCTATTATGGTCATCAAGCATAGAATTGGGGAGTACATCGATTTTTTCCTCCAACCTATTGTCTCACAAACGCCTTCATATTTACAAGACACCAAACAGGTATTAAACGAGGTTAGTAATATCACTATATCTCCAGACACATTTTTGGTAACAGCAGATGTTGCCTCCCTTTATACTAATATGGATCACCTTGATGGCATGGAAGCTGCTGACTTCTACCTAACGCACAACAGCACTTTACCTGCAAGTCAGAAAAACTTTATTTTGCATTTGCTGGAATTCGCAATGCATAACAACTACTTCTGGTTTAACAAGGCTTATTATTTGCAAATTAAGGGAGTTGCAATGGGGGCCAAGTTTGCCCCTAGTCTGACAAACTTGTTTATGTCCCGTTGGGAGGAAGATCTCATTTATGCCAGAGACTGGTCTGAATTGGCACTGTACAAGCGGTATATTGATGATATTTTTCTCCTTTGGAATGGGGAAGAAGAATCTCTCATCAACTTTTTCAGCACCCTGATTAACACTAAATTGAACATTAGCCTAACTTACAGTTACAGTAAGCAAGAAATACATTTTCTGGACCTGACCCTTATTAATATTAATGGGAAAATTATTACCAAGTCATTTTTTAAAACAACTGACCAGAACAGCTACATTCCTACTGATGAAAAATATAGATAAACAGCGCAAACATAGACCTCTATATCAAATCAACATACATAGTGCAAACATATATAGAAAATTAATTAATAATTAATAATTAATTAGATTAATAGTGAAGTCCATCAAAATTAATAAACCAAAGTTCAAAAAATCTCAAAAATATATTTTGTGCAACAAGAAATTTTCAAATTCTTCTTCTAATATAAAGAGACTTCCACCTTCCACCCGTGAAAACCAACATCAAATGCACTCACCAGATTTAGGTGAATGAAACGCCTTTAAGGAATTTATGGGCTCCTAAAACCTCTCTCGTATCCACTCTGTAGGAATCCTCACCTCCAGCATAGGCTCCACCATCCAACCAGGGAGAAAAAATCTCAGATAGTGTAATATTGCAAAACACCATTCATAAGTGAAATCAAGGATTAAGGCCACTCACATTAAAATCACTTTAAAAAGGCATATTTATTAGGACCAGCTTCTTTCCAGATGAACAGTAGATGTAAGGCAACCTCCCACGGAATCTCACATCACAGCTCCAGGTTACAGCAGAAGCTCCACAGAGACCACACATCTACAGATCCCAAAAAATGGCCGCTGGAACGCACCGCTCAGCGTGCGCTCCACTCACCGGAAGTGACGTCAGACGTAAGGATTAACAACCGGAAATGCGTCAACGCGTTTCGCCCCTCCCATCGGGCGTTCTCAAGCTTGAGAACGCCCGATGGGAGGGGCGAAACGCGTTGACGCATTTCCGGTTGTTAATCCTTACGTCTGACGTCACTTCCGGTGAGTGGAGCGCACGCTGAGCGGTGCGTTCCAGCGGCCATTTTTTGGGATCTGTAGATGTGTGGTCTCTGTGGAGCTTCTGCTGTAACCTGGAGCTGTGATGTGAGATTCCGTGGGAGGTTGCCTTACATCTACTGTTCATCTGGAAAGAAGCTGGTCCTAATAAATATGCCTTTTTAAAGTGATTTTAATGTGAGTGGCCTTAATCCTTGATTTCACTTATGAATGGTGTTTTGCAATATTACACTATCTGAGATTTTTTCTCCCTGGTTGGATGGTGGAGCCTATGCTGGAGGTGAGGA
This sequence comes from Staurois parvus, assembly GCF_062004578.1. NCBI lineage: Eukaryota > Metazoa > Chordata > Amphibia > Anura > Ranidae > Staurois > Staurois parvus. The sequence continues at coordinate 31,831 of NW_028320005.1, read as the reverse complement.
TTCCTACAGAGTGGATACGAGAGAGGTTTTAGGAGCCCATAAATTCCTTAAAGGCGTTTCATTCACCTAAATCTGGTGAGTGCATTTGATGTTGGTTTTCACGGGTGGAAGGTGGAAGTCTCTTTATATTAGAAGAAGAATTTGAAAATTTCTTGTTGCACAAAATATATTTTTGAGATTTTTTGAACTTTGGTTTATTAATTTTGATGGACTTCACTATTAATCTAATTAATTATTAATTAATTTTCTATATATGTTTGCACTTTGTATGTTGATTTGATATAGAGGTCTATGTTTGCGCTGTTTATCTATATTTTTCACAATTTGTGTTGACCACATTGCACAGCAGCAGGATAGAACCTGAAGTAGGGTTTTCACTGGGCGCAGGAAGAATTTTTAGTACATTCCTACTGATAGTTGCCATCATCCCACTTGGCTGGCTAACATTCCAAAGGGCCAGTTTATGAGAATACAACGTAATTGTACAGATGTCAAAACCTTCCTATCACAGGCTGAGACCTTGAAGAATAGGTTTTTGGAAAAAGGGTACGATGACACTATTTTAGAAAAAACGATTCAAAATGTAATAAACCTTTTCTGCAATCCTTCCCCAAAGCTCAGATCCTACCTCACATTTCCAAATTAAATTGAAAAATGTCCACAATACAAAGTCCAAAATGTCCACACTATCCAATCTTCCAACTGTGATAAATATCCAATTCGTCACTTCAATCCAAGATACCTCAAAAAAAATGAAACTGAATATAGTGCATTATCTTTCAAATGATATAATATTATGTGATATCATGCAAAAACTCTAGTGACACAAAAAAAAAAAAATTATTATATATTTGTAAAATAAATGAAAACAAAAATTATAATTATACAATATTATAAACCCCACACGTGAAGTTCAATAAATCCACACAACTCAACTAGTGATATGGTGAGTTAATCACTCCAACAAGTGAAATACAACAAATCCAAAATATGTAGCTAGTGATAAAGTGCACTAGTCCAAATAGGTGCCACCACTCTGCGTTAGGATAACATGCTATTACCCTCTTTCAGCTTGCACAGGCGTTTCGCACACTCCCACATGCCAGATGGCTTTCCTCTTAAGGGAGTACGCAGTGGGATTTCCCCGTTCCTCACAGGGCAGAGAAGAGAAGACTCAGTGGAGTAGATGCATAAAATTCAAACACTTAATATCTGCTTACATATGAGGAAAAAAACACGTCCATCCTATGCAAAAACCACATCCAAGATGGCCACGCTGCTCCTTCCGGTTTTGCGTCTGACATCACGACCCTGACGCGTTTCATCACTTCCGACTTTTTTCTCAATATCCTAAGAACTGATATTGAGAAAAAGTTGGAAGTGACGAAACGCGTCAGTGTCGTGACGTCAGACGCAAAACCGGAAGGAGCAGCGCGGCCATCTTGGATGTGGTTTTTGCATAGGATGGACGGTTTTTTCCTCATATGTAAGCAGATATTAAATGTTTGAATGATTGCAGAAAAGGTTTATGACATTTGCATTCAAGGGTGAAAGATTTACTTTTCTTTGGGGATACACAGAGATTCTGATTTGATTCAAAATGTAGCTAACATGGACAGAAATGAGATGTTATTAAACAAACCCAAACTAACACAAGCTAAAGTTTGTCCTTTTATCACCACCTATTCAATACAACATAAAAGTATCTGTAGAATTATTAATAAAAATTGGGAAATCTTGAAAGCAGACCCTGTGTTGTCTAAAATCCTACCTGACAAACCAGAAATAATTTTTCGGAAAGCCATGGCTGTTAGGCACAAACTTGCTCCTAATGTTGTTGACCCCCCAAAGAGTTTATCTCTGTTCACTGATCTTAAGGGATTCCATCCCTGTAATAGGTGCATTATATGCAAATGTAATAATATCAGAAAATTAAGAATTAACACATTTAGTTCCTCCATCACTGGCAAATCATACGATATAAGGAATTTTATTTCTTGTCACAGCAGATATGTCGTTTACCTGCTGCAATGCCCTTGCCAGAAACAGTATGTGGGCCGTACGACCAGGAGATTACGTGATTGCTTGCGGGAGCACGTATCCAATATCAAAAAAGGATTTAGAGAACATTCACTATCAAACCATTATTGTTTATATCAACCCAAGGATCCATCTGCTCTTAAGTTCGTTGGAATCGATATTATTACCCCCCATTGGAGGGGTATAAATAAAACTAGGGCTGTTTCCCAAGCTGAGACAAAATGGGTATTTGAGTTGAATACTTTACACCCTTTAGGACACAATATAGAGGTTGATGTCAATTGCTTTATTGCTAGTAGTTGAACCCCGGGCTTCCCAGGTTTATTATCAGTACGCGCCCCCTCCATATACACATCTCTATCTGGTTGTTTTATACAGAGTTTTAATAGGTATTATTTGTCTCACTCCTATACTATTCTATTTCTGGCATTTTTTTTCTTATTGTGACAATTTTAGTCTTCATTTTTATATCCGTGTTTTTTATGGGTTCTACTTATTTTATCATTTCATGACATATGTATCATTACCTATGCTCATTATATTTATGCAGCTATTTTGGTCCTACATGCCGCCCATTACCTTTACCCGATATTATAGTTTTGAATTTATATATATTTTAATATTTATATCCTCATTGATGTTTTTATTATTTTGTATTATTTATCTCTATTGTGCAATTTTACAGTTTTTATGTCTTTATCGCCCCATTTGCCGTGGATGCAGCAGTTTCATATGCATATTTTATCCATTGAGCTTTTATGGTATTCATTATAATACCTGAGATTAACATTATTTAGTCCTACATGAAATTTTGCACTGATGGTCTCCACAGATGGTTAAGGAGATTTTATATTTACATTCCAAGTAGCCATGTCATGTTATATGACTAGCTTCCCACTTACTCCCTGTGGGTTGCGGCATCACCGCCACCCATTCCTATTCATTAGAGAGGCTGCTGTCTCTTCTGAATAGTTTCTATATGCGCATACCGCGATCTCCGACAAAATGGCAGTGGCTAAGTGCGCTCGCGCCATTTCCTCTATTTAAGTTGTTGACATCGGTCACGCTGCTGTTAGCCTCCCCGCTGATGATGCGCAATGCACGAAAGGCCTAAGGAGGAGCTAACAGAGCGTGACGTCATCGCCGCCAGAGCCACGAGGAGGCTCGGCGGCCATCTTTTAAAGGGGTTAGTGCTGCATACTCTGCAATTTCTTTAGTTTTTTGCACACTATCCTGATTGTTGCACATTTTACTTTTATGGCAATAAACATGTTTTAAGTGGACATGCTACACTATGGGCATGTGTTTTATGGCTCCTATTTGGAGCTATTAAGGTTGCAGATCACCCTCACTACATCCAGTATCGAGAAGAGGGAGCCCTGTACCCAGGCTGAGCACCTGTCCATCCTTAACCACTTGCCCTCCAGAGGATTTACCCCCCTTAATGACCAGGCCTCTTTTTGCTACTTGGCGCTGCACTAATTCAACTGATAATTGCGCGGTCATGCAATGCTGCACAAAATTTATGTCCTTTTTTTCACACAAATAGAGCTTTCTTTCGGGGGTATTTGATCACCTGTGCGCTTTTTATTTTTCACGCTATAAACCAAAAAAGTCCAAAAATTTTGAAGAAAAACAATATTTTTTACTTTCAGCTATAAAAAATATATAGTAAACTCAAAGTTAGTTATAAATTTAGGCCAAAATGTATTCTGCTCCATGTTTTTGGTAAAAGAAATCCCAATAAGTGTATATTGATTGCTTTGTGTGGAAGTTATAGCGTCTACAAACTATGGTATAGATACTGCAATTTACACCATTTTTCTGCTATACAGCGCTGCGCTAGTTTAACGGACAATTGCGCGGTCATGCAAAACGGTACATAAATTAAATTTACATCCTTTTTTTTTCCCACAAATTGAGCTTTCTTTCGGTGGTATTTGATCGCCTGTGCGGTTTTTATTTTTTGCGCTATAAAAAAAAAGCTGACAATTTTGAGGAAAAAAAACAATATTTTGGACTTTTTGCTATAAAACATGTCCAGTAAAAAAAAATTTAAAAATCAAATTTAGTCATAAATTTCTGCCAAAATGCATTCTGCGACATGTCTTTGCTAAAAAAAAAACCCAATACGTGTAAATTAATTGGTTTACGTGAAAGTTATAGCGTTTATAAATGGCGGGAAAGATACTGGGATTTTTAGGTTTTTTTTATACTAATAATGGCGGCGATCAGCGACTTATGGTGACGATCAGTGACTTATGGCGGCGATTAGCGACTTATGGCAGGACTGCAGTGGACATTCTGACATTGGGGGGTACTGACTTGGGGTCACTGACATCCCCAGTGACATCAATACAGTGATCAGTGCAAAAAAAAAACCACTGACACTGTACTAATGGCACTGGGGAGGAAGGGGTTAAGTTTATTATTCAGGGAAAGGGTTAACTGTGTGAGGGGAGTGTTTTACTAGGGGGCGGGCGTGTGTACTGCAGGGAACACCCTGATCGCTGATCGGGAGAGAGAAACTCTTCTGTCCCGATCAGCGTATCCTGGAGCTGTCAGGGAACTGACAGAAAGCACAGCTACTGCAGGTGCTTTTGGGGGGGAGCCCCCCTGCCCCAAAGCACCCTCCCATGTTGAGGGCATGTGGCCTGGTATGGTTCGGGGGGGGGGGGGGCGCTCGCTCGTCCCCCCTCCTTTCCTGGCCTGCCAGGCTGCATGCTCGGATAAGGATCTGGTATGGATTTTGGGGGGGACCACATGCAGTGTTTTTTTTTTTAATTTCCGCATGGTTACCCCTTAATATCAATGCCAGACCCGAATGGCTTGGTGTGGATTGGACCACACGCTGTTTTTTCTTTACATTTTGGTGTGGAGTTACCCCTTAATATACATATTAGACCCGAAGGGCTTGATATGGATGGGGGGGGGGGACCCCATGCCGTTTTTATTTATTATGGTGCTGGTTTTTAAATGTAATTCTCCCCTTTTTTTTCCTTCACTATAGCTCAGAAATTCACCTGTCACTTCCCCCAGCTAAAAGAGAAAGTTTTCTTGGCACTTATATCTCTAAAGGAAACAATGTTTACATTGAGTTTATTAAAAGATACAACGTTTTCTGTAATTTCGGGGAAAGTGACTTCTAAGCTTGTGAACTATAGTGAAGAAAAAGAAAAGGCTGGCATTTGCATTTGAAAATCAGCGCCGACATACACTTTGTATTGCGAAAAAAAATTATTAACAATTGTGTAAACCGAGGCATTATTTTCAATGGATTTTTATTCGTAAACCGAAAATTACGTTAACCGAGGCGTTGGTAAACTGAGGTACGCCTGTATTAGTATTGCAATCATTTGTATTTTGATACATAGAACCAACATACATCTGAATTGGCAACATAGCACATCATTTGTGTCACATTTGAGATATCTGGCTAGTTCACTGACCTTGCCCAAGGACTTAGGGTTGATTCACACCACAGAAATACAGGCAGGATTAGTGTTCAACAGCTCTGTGGATTAGTGGTTAGCACTACTGTCTCACAAAGCTAGGGTTGTTGGTTTGAATCCCAACCACAGCAATGAATTTGCATGTTCTCTATGTGACTACCCTAACATACATATGCTAGTGGCAGCATCTTTGCTTTCTGTCTAAATGATCCCTAGAATGTGAATTAGAATGAGGCCTTGTCTGTTCAAACACCTTTAAAGTTGCACCTTATGTGAATGTCAAAGGATGGGATGAGATAAGGGCCCGGGACTAATGATTGATTGGATAATGTTGGTTTGCACTCCACCTCCTTTTGGGAAAGTTTGTCAAACCATGAGAAGAGTGAGCGAGAGAGAGAAAAGGATTAAAAAAAATAAATAAATAAAATAATAGCATGGAGTTCCCCCCCCCCAAATCCATAACAGACCCTTATCGGAGCATGCAGATACCGCATGCCTTCAAAGATTTATTTCCTTTGTTGAATTGCCTGCTTGGTTCACACTAGATGCGATTTAAAATTGTGCTTTTTGTTGGCAATTTCACCGTATTTTCTGTAGATTTACCAATGAGTTATTGCATTTTCAATTGTGTTTTGCATTGCGGTTTCTATTGTAGTCTATATGTGCAATCGCTACAAAATGCTGAAAAAGTTAGACAAGAACTACTTTTGAAATTGTGTTGCAGCAAATCGCTTACGTTAAGACACTCACATCCACATTCATTAGATCCGATATCAGGTATAATTTAAATTCCCAAATTGCACCTGAAATCGTGCACCCTATCGTATGCCAAGTCGCACCCTATTGTCTGCTATTAGAGCAGTCACATGGGTGCGTTTCCGACACTGATTTCTAAGGTAGTACATGTACTACTTTTGTGACGATTTGCATAGATATCTGTGTCAGATGTCTTGCAAATCGCAAGGAAATCAGCATCTTCACTGTACGTGGCACAATTTCTAAATCGGCTTTGATGTGACCGGGGTGTAAGGCCTTTTTATGTTTGATTTCCTGAGTGTTTTTCTGATTTATTTCCCATGCCGCATACTAACAAATGTGAATTGACATTTTCAGTATTGCTTGCGAGATGTGTTCATGTGACTGCCTTAACTCATGCGATAATCTGGAGTGAATTGTGCCCATAGGGCCAAGCAATATTGCCAATAGGGTTCCCTTTTACATCCCTGTTCAATGTTCTGTTGTATGCTGCACAGGTACACTTCACTGTGGCTTTCTTTCTGACTCTGATTTGTGGGGCCTGTATACCAAGGGTTAACGCAGGTGGGAAGAGGATTCATCAGGTGCAAACACTTTCTCTGACCAAATGAATGACAGTGGTGGGTGTGGCCTACCTTATATAAAGAGATGCAGTAGTGGCTGATATTCCTTGTACAGGCCACATTATTTCTGCAAGTCCTTGTCTGTGGTTGTTTGGAGAGGAAGAGATATTGTGGTGAATTGCCCCCAGGCCACACTCACACTGTGTTTTGATGTGGGCTGTAAATGTTTTGCATGTTCTTCCTTCTAAGGTGTGTTTGTGTGTTATTGTACAATGATTGTGTTTATTATCTTTGCATTGTAATCCTAACACATGCAAATTGCTCTGCTCTTCCAAATTTGCTTTATTTAGAATGAAATGCAGTTTTCAGACAAACATGATGAGAAATGTATGTGTGGGGGATTTGGGGAGGTGGGAGGTGTTTTTATTTTGGCATGTATGTATTTTTATATTGATATTTTGATCTGCAGCTTGTTTTGTGGATAAGCCTAAGTGATTTATATTAACCGTTTGTTTCCTGCTGTAACCTGTGAAAGCACAGTTCATTAGAAGTATAATCTTTAAGATTGTAATCTCTTATGAGCAGGACCGTTCTATTTTAGCAACATCAATCCTGCTTTTTTTTTTCCACCAAGATATTGAATGTACCTACTTGTTGTTGCTCTCCAAATAAATGTGGAATGTGTATTTGATCAATAAACATTTGGACTATGTATTTTTGGGGGGGATTACTTCATGTTCTAGTTGAATGTAGCACAGTGGCTTTGTTGTCACGAAACATGTCAAGCCAAAGGATGTACCCATTATGTTTTGTCAAATGCTTGTAAAAATGGAATTTATACATGTACAGTATGTATAAAAATTCCTCATTCATACCAAAAGATGAATATATGTAGCTGTCCAAGTGCTTCAATCTGAAATATGCAGCCTACAAAAGAAACATGCAATTAGTTGTTACAATTGTACAATGCCTAGTGACACAACTTGCTCACACATAAAGACTCTGATAGAGTAGCCATTGTATCCCACTAGACTCTTCTGTTTGTGTATTATCCTGATAGCCTCCCTACTGTGTTTTTGACTTATAATTCATGTAGCGTGCCGAATTCTATTTAACTTCATGTTGGTTCATTAACAATTTGTGCTAATAAAAATGTCCCGTATTCACTTATAGCAAATTTACGTAATATTCACACATTTATCTGCCTAAAAGGAAACTATAATTTGCTCCCAGTGATAACACACCCACACAGTTTATATTGTAATTTTCCCCTTAGAGTGATTGTCACCTTAATGAAGTTGCTGAAATGAGCTGATTCTGTAAAATAATAAAGTGAATGCTTACCACTCCTGCTGCCAGGACACTTTTGAAAACTGATGCTCCTGGGAGTGTTGTTTCCAGCTGATCATTACAGGGCATGGAAGGGTTGGTGGGAGGAATCACTCCTGGAAGTGGCGTTTTTTAAGACCTTCCTGCAGAGGATTTCTTTACAACAGATTGGTGTTCAGTGACGCCACCAGCAGAAGAGGTAATTATTCACTTTATTCCTTTGCAGGCGAAGTATATGTCATCAATATTACAGAGTCACTTTAAAGAAAACCTGTACGGAGGATTGTTTAAGGTTAGGTGTATGATGGTCATTCTGGTCATCAAGTGAGTTTGTGCTTTGTGTCACTGCAGATCTAGGGCTCTGACTCTCTCTCTCTCTATATATATATACAGTTGTGTTCAAAATAATAGCAGTGTGTTGAAAAAAAGTGAATAAAGCTCAAAATCCTTCTATTAGCTTTTATTTCCATCCACACAAATGCATTGGGAACACGACACATTCTATTCCAAATCAAAACATGAAGATAAATAGATCAAATTTGTGTTGTTCCGCTAAAAAAATTTAAGAAAAGTGAATATTAGACGGTTCGAAAAAAATAGCAGTGTTTGTATTCTTCTTTACAAACTCAAACATTCACTATATAAACTGAGAAATGTTTGAAGATTTTGCTTTCCTTTGAATGACTTCATGAATATTTGGTTGTAATCGCACTGTTTCTGAGAACTGCTGTACATCTGTGTTGCATGGAGTCACCCAACTTCTGGCCCCTGTGATCAGGTATTCCAGCCCAGGATGATTGGACTACATTCCACAGTTCTTCTCTATTTCTTGGTTTTGCCTCAGAAACTGCATTTTTGATGTCACCCCACAAGTTTTCTATTGGATTAAGATCCGGGGATTGGGCTGGCCACTCCATAACATCCATCTTGTTGGTCTGGAACCAAGATGTTGCACGTTTACTGGTGTGTTTGGGGTCGTTGTCTTGTTGGAACACCCATTTCAAGGGCATTCCCTCTTCAGCATAAGGCAACATGACCTCTTCAAGTATTCTGATGTATTCAAACTGATCTATGATCCCTGGTATGCGATAAATAGGCCCAACACCGTAGTATGAGAAAGATCCCCATATCATGATGCTTGCACCACCATGCTTCACGGTCTTCACAGTGTACTGTGGCTTGAATTCAGTGTTTGGGGGTCGTCTGACAAACTGTCTCCGCCCACTAGACCCAAAAAGAACAATCTTACTTTCATCAGTCCACAAAATGTTGCCCCATTTCTCTTTAGGCCAGTCAATGTGCTCTTTGGCAAATTGTAACCTCTTCAGCACGTCTTTTTTCCAACAGTGGGACTTTGCGGGGACTTCTTGCAGATAGCTTGGCTTCACATAGGCGTCTTCTAATTGTAACAGTCCTCACAGGGAACTTTACACCTTCTTTCATCTTCCTGGAGCTGATTGTTGGCTGAGTCCGCGCCATTGTGGCTGTTCTTCTATCCATTCCAATGGTAGATTTTTGCTTTCTTCCACGTCTTTCAGGTTTTGGTTGCCATTTTAAAGCATTTGGATCATTTTAGCTGAGCAGCCAATCATTTTCTGCACTTCTTTATATGTTTTCCCCTCTCCAATCAACTTTTTAATCAAGGTATGCTGTTCTTCTGAACAATGTCTGGAATGATCCATTTTCCTCAGAATTTCAGAGAGAAATGCACTGTAACCAGCATGTACAACATTTGCTGCCTTCCTTCCTTAAATAAGGGCAATAATTGCCACCTGTTTTTCAAAGAATGAATGACCTCACTAATAGAACTCCACACTGCTATTATTTTGAACATGCCCCTTTCAATGAGTGATTCAATGACATAGAATCAGCAGCATGCATGTCATGACTGTTGGGTCTGTTGGATTTCTATTACTCTACTACACCTGCTAGTAAATTATTTGCCATGTAGAAATATCATTTCTACCAAAAACAGTGATTGATCCGGTTAGTGATGTCTGACTGCTAGTATTTTGAACAAAACTGGATATATTTTTTTTCATTGCTTCCTTTTTGGTCTGTGACTTAAATGTAGCTCTCCAGTTTTACAAAAAAAAGGCAATTTAAAAATAATTATATAGAATCTACAATTGTGACACAAACCATATTGTAGATGGTAACCAGGAGGTGTTTACAGTTGATATACAGAATGCCCCCAGAGTTGTAATAGCCTGCTTGTGTGAAGAACTCTGCACAAAAAAATGTAGTTTGTGGTGAGATACTCCTTAAGGGCCAGTTCACATTACAAAAATGCATTCTGGATACATTTTTGCTTACAGTTCACACCACACACAGTTTTGATGCAGTTTGCCATGTTTCAGTATGGTTCTGTGCAGAAAAAATGCAGCATCAACAAGCCCTAAAGGCTAGTTCACACTAGATGCAGTTCAATGCACTTTTTTTTCTGCATCACAAATGCATGCAGTGTTTTCCATGCATTCCAATGGCCCTGGTTCACACCGGTACAGTCAGTTTCTGGTGCAGAAAAAAAAATAGTAAAATATGCTGCTTTTTTTCTGCACAGAACCACACTGGAACATAGCGAACCGCATCGAAACTGCGTGTGAACTGTAAGCGAAAATGTATCCAGAGTGCATTTTTGTAGTGTGAACTGGCCCTAAAGGTTCTTTATTTCTAAAGGGATGCAAGATAACTTTTCTCATCAGTACACCAGGCATTGTTTTTTAAATAGTTACAGCTAGCAGGGAGAAGATCCCCTGCTAGCTGTCACAACGGGGATCAGGGTTGTGCGGAGGCCCGGTCTGATCATAACATGTTACACTCTCAATATGGGTGTAACATGTTATAAAAGGTGAACTTGTCCTTTAATGCTTTTTAAGAATTATATTTATATTTTACGTTTATTACTGTCAAGTGGGCAGCACAGTGGCTAAGTGGTTAGCACTTCCGTCTGGCAGTACTAGGGTCGTTGGTTTGAATCCCAGCCACAGCAGCACCTTCCTGGAGTTTGCATGATCTCCCTGTGCCTGCGTGGGTTTCCTCCAGGTACTCCGGTTTCCTTCCACACTCCAAAGACATGCTGAGAGATGAATTGGCTCCTGTCTACATTGGCCCCAGTATGTACAGTCAGGTCCATAAATATTGGGACGTCGACACAATTTGAACATTTTGGGCTCTATACACCACCACAATGGATTTGAAACGAAACAAACAAGATGGGCTTTAACTGCAGACTGTCAGCTTTAATTTGAGGGTATTTACATCCAAATCAGGTGAACGATGTAGGAATTACAACAGTTTGCATATGTGCCTCCCACTTGTTAAGGGACCAAAAGTAATGGGACAATTGGCTTCTCAGCTGTTCCATGGCCAGATGTGTGTTATTCCCTCATTATCCCAATTACAATGAGCAGATAAAAGGTCCAGAGTTCATTTCAAGTGTGCTATTTGCATTTGGAATCTGTTGCTGTCAACTCTCAAGATGAGATCCAAAGAGCTGTCACTATCAATGAAGCAAGCCATCATTAGACTGAAAAAACAAAACAAACCCATCAGAGAGATAGCAAAAACATTAGGCGTGGCCAAAACAACTGTTTGGAACATTCTTAAAAAGAAGGAACGCACCGGTGAGCTCAGCAACACCAAAAGACCCGGAAGACCACGGAAAACAACTGTGGGGGATGACCGAAGAATTTTTTCCCTGGTGAACAAAACACCCTTCACAACAGTTGTCCAGATCAAGAACACTCTCCAGGAGGTAGGTGTCTGTATGTCAAAGTCACCAATCAAGAGAAGACTTCACCAGAGTGAATACAGAGGGTTCACCACAAGATGGAAACCATTGGTGAGCCTCAAAAACAGGAAGGCCAGATTAGAGTTTGCCAAACGACATCTAAAAAAGCCTTCACAGTTCTGGAACAACATCCTATGGACAGATGAGACCAAGATCAACTTGTACCAGAGTGATGGGAAGAGAAGAGTATGGAGAAGGAAAGGAACTGCTCATGATCCTAAGCATACCACCTCATCAGTGAAGCATGGTGGTGGTAGTGTCATGGCGTGGGCATGTATGGCTGCCAATGGAACTGGTTCTCTTGTATTTATTGATGATGTGACTGCTGACAAAAGCAGCCGGATGAATTCTGAAGTGTTTCGGGAATATTATCTGCTCATATTCAGCCAAATGCTTCACAACTCATTGGACGCTTCGCAGTGCAGATGGACAATGACCCAAAGCAGACTGCAAAAGCAACCAAAGAGTTTTTTAAGGGAAAGAAGTGGAATGTTATGCAATGGCCAAGTCAATCACCTGACCTGAATCCGATTGAGCATGCATTTCACTTGCTGAAGACAAAACTGAAGGGAAAATGCCCCAGGAAACAAGCAGGAACTGAAGACAGTTGCAGTAGAGGCCTGGCAGAGCATCACCAGGGATGAAACCCAGCGTCTGGTGATGTCTATGCGTTCCAGACTTCAGGCTGTAATTGACTGCAAAGAATTTGCAACCAAGTATTCAAAAGTGAAAGTTTGATTTATGATTATTCTGTCCCATTACTTTTGGTCCCTTAACAAGTGGGAGGCACATATGCAAACTGTTGTAATTCCTACATCGTTCACCTGATTTGGATGTAAATACCCTCAAATTAAAGCTGACAGTCTGCAGTTAAAGCCCATCTTGTTTGTTTCATTTCAAATCCATTGTGGTGGTGTATAGAGCCAAAAATGTTAGAATTGTGTCAATGTCCCAATATTTATGGACCTGACTGTATATGTATGAATGTGAGTTAGGGACCTTAGATTGTACACCCCTTGAGCATTAGGGACTGATGTGAATGTACAATATATATGTAAAGTGCTGCGTAAATTGACAGCGCTATATAAGTACCTGAAATAAATACGTTCTACAAAGTAAACCCAACATACAAAAACTTCCAAGGTGAAACATGTTGTCACTTTCACACCTGCAAATCAGTGTTTCCATTTTTTGTCTAACCCCTGTAAATATGTCTTTGTAACAAGAGATACAATGTAACAATTCTAGGAAAAAGGAGTAATTGTATATAATGAATGGTTACATGTATTTGCTAATCACCTCTTGAATTATTGAGCATTGTATCTCATGAAGTTTTTGCTTAAGTCACACAGAAATGTACATACAGATCCTCTAGGTAGTTGGCTATGTTAATTTTATTTAAATAGATTCCTAAGACCAGACCACTCCTTTGAGTTACAGTCAGTTACCAGAGTCTGCTGAATGGTGAGACGAGGGGAGGCAGAGATGAGGGGGTGCTGCATCTGCACTGAGAGGTGCAGGATTTGGCAGAGTTCTAATCTCCTCCCTGATGCTGACTAGTGTGACAATGGGGGGGGGGGGGGGAGATGGGGGGTTGGAGCCAGCAGGCCTTGTGTTTGACACCTAGATAGGAGAGAGCGCATCGAGCATATAATTTTCAACCCTCTGAAAGGTTGACGGCAGATTCTTCATTCTAAGCAACATTACAGTTAATACCCCAAATAGGGTGATTTAGAACTATTTTTCCTGAGCTTCAGGTGCTGTCAGTTTTAAGAGCTTCCCATGACACGTCATCAGGTCAGTCCAAACCTTGGGACCAAGAACCTCTGCAAACTTCCCAGCAGTATCATCAACCTTGTTTGTTTTGAGTGGCATATTCTTTCACTGGTAACTCAGATTTTACAGCATTTCCATCAGAAAGGGAACAACAAATACAAAGCAGGCATGGGTCCTCCCTGCATGCTTTTTTTTTTTTTTCTCACTTGGTAATCCTGCAAATGACACTTTTCCTGTCGCTAAGCAGCTGCACTCACTCTCACCATTGTATGGAGTCTAGCACTATTCTGTGCTCACCAACTGGAAGATCTGAACTCATCTCTACATAATGTAACATGGGCATGCTGGAAGCCATTTTGTTCTTTATATTCTAATTTTTATGGTTTCCGAACAAAGACTATTTTATTAACCACATGCCGCCCAGCCACTGTATAAATACGGCGGCAGGGCGGCACAGCTGGGCAAAAGCACGTTTTAAAACGTGCATTTTGTAAACAGGTAGGGGGCGCACGCAAGGCGCGCCGCCGCCCTACCTGTCCCACTGATCACAGCCACGGATGTCAGTCGCCCGGTCACAGCCGGTTACCAGCTATGTCCCGGCGATCGGCGGCAATTGCTGACAGAGAGCACAGCCGCAGTAGCTGTGCTTTCTGTCAGTTCCCTGACATCTCCAGGACACGCTGATCGGGACAGAAGGGTTTCTCTCTCCCGATCAGCAGTGTTCCTGCAGTACACACCCCCACCCCCTAGTAAAACACTCCCCCACACAGTTAACCCTTTCCCGGAAAAATGAACTTAACCCCTTCCTCCCCAGTGCCATTAGTACAGTGTCAGTGTTTTTTTTTTTTTTTGCACTGATCACTGTATTGGTGTCACTGGGGATGTCAGTGACCCCAAGTCAGTACCCCCCAATGCCAGAATGGCCGCCGCAGTCCCGCCGTAAGTCGCTGATCGCCGCCATTATTAGTATTAAAACAAAAACTAAAAATCCCAGTATCTTTCCCGCCATTTGTAAACACTATAACTTTCACGTAAACCAATTTACACGTATTGGGTTTTTCCCGAGTCATCTTCTAGGACAGCTCACTTGAGAGATAGGGCTCCTCCCAGGAAACACCCGCTCCACCTTTTTTTCCCCTTTATAGGCGTCCTCTCTCCCATTGGCCCCCAGTTTTAGTGTTTCCTCCGGCCAGGAAGGAGCTACGCCCGTTTTTTATTTTTTATCTGGGCTCTCTGGCGGAGTACAGAGGGTCCCTGGCTGGGGCCCCCCCCTTCCTCCAAGCAAGGCAGGGGCCTTGTGAGGGGGGGGACCTTTCAGCCAGTTTCACCAGGGATGCCCGTTGTGGGGTGGGGGCGTCGGCCCCAGATGGTCCCAGCGGGGCTCTCCAGGGGGGTAGAGCCCGCTCCGCCGACCGAGGCATTGGTGCCTTTCCCTGGGGGTTCAGGTAAGTCTTACCTGCTCCTGGATCCCGGCAGCATGGCCAGGTGGCTCGGCTGCGGTGGGTCTGGACGCTGCGATCGCGTCACTTCCGGGCGCCGGGTGTCGTCACTTCCGGGCGCCGGGTGTCGCCACTTCCGGCGCAGGAGCAGGGAACGGCCGCCGCCATCTTGGAAATGGGCGGCGGGCCGTGGAAGGAACCCGTGCCACGGCCGCTTCTCCACCGGCGGCCGTGAGAGGGGGGTCGGCGAGGGGGGATCGCGGGGGGGGGGGCGGAGCCCACCAGCCCCTGAAAAACCGTCGCACCGAGGCAGAGTCTGCGGCGGCATGGAGGCAGATCTGTCAGGAGCGGGGGAGGCCTGCAGTAAGGTAAGGGCCTTGTTTGGCAAACTTTCTTTTGTTTTTACCCCCCTCCTCGGGATGATTGGGTACCCCCCACGCACACACAGCCCCCCTCTCCCCCCCCCCCCCCAGGCCCACAGCTGGAGCTTGCACAGTGGCACAGGGGGGAAGGCGCTGCTGTTACAGACGCATGAACGCGTGTATCTCCTTGTCCCCAGATGGGCCCACAGGAGGAGGATAGAGGGGAGAAAGAAGCTCCTTGTGAGCAGAAAAAGAAGTGTGCCACTTGTAGGAAGAAACTGGCGAGCTCCTGGAGGAAGCAGCTCTGCCAGGGGTGCATAGACAAGCTCATCAAGAAGGAGTCTGGATCTCTTTTTAAAGACTTCCTACAGAATATGACACAAGAGATGTCCAAGACATTTCAAAGCTTCAGAGAACAGAAGCCGGGACCGGCCCAGGATGAGCCCCAACCGGGCACTTCTGGCACCCAAGGGGGGAAAAAGAGGAAGCTGGTAGCGCCGGTAAGGGACTGGGAGGACGAACAGTCGGACACCTCAGACTCGGAGGAGGGTGAGATTGAGGCTCAGGGCCCAAAGGCAGACAGGTTCCTTTTTCAGGTGGAAGACACGGAGGACCTGTTAAAGGTGATCTATGAGACCCTGGATCTGGAGGAAGAACAGCAGGACCTCTCCCTCCACGACCAACTGTACGCAGGGCTACAGGCAAAAAGCAGCCGTACATTCCCAGTACACCCTGCCCTATGGTCCACGATCAGGAGAGAATGGGAAGAGCCAGAGAAGAAGGCTTTCCTTCCCAAGAACCTCAAGAGACGTTTCCCCTTTAAGGAGGAAGATGCCTCGGTTTGGGAGACTTGCCCAAAGCCAGACGCCCCTCTCTCGAGGATCTCGAAGGACACGGATCTGTCCTTTGAAGACGGTGGGTCCCTAAAAGACCCGATGGATCGGAAAGCGGACGCCTTCTTGAAGAGGGCATGGGAAGCGTCCGCAGTGAATTTTAAACCTGCAGTGGCAACGGCCTGTGTGTCCAGAACCCTGGATGTGTGGTTGGGGCAGCTCTGTTCGCATCTGGAACAAGGCACTCCGGGGGAAGAGATTCTGAAGTCCCTTCCGGTGCTGGAGAAAGCGGTAGCCTTCATCGCGGACGCATCAGCAGAGACCATCAGACTCTCTGCTAGATCTACAGCGCTCATAAACACGGCAAGGAGGGCTATCTGGCTGAAATCGTGGCAGGGGGATCTGGCCTCCAAATCTAAACTCTGTGGCCTGCCGTTTGAAGGTAAACTCCTTTTCGGCCCGGAGCTGAATTCAGTCCTGGAAAGGTCGGCCGACAGGAAAAAGAGCTTCCCGGTCCCCAGCAGGCAGGTTGGACGGAAGGGGTTTCGCCCATCCAGGCGATACGCGTCAAGGGAAGCTAGGTTCCAAACCCAGCGCCCAGGCTGGGGCGCAAGAAGAGGCAGGAACGAGCCGAGAGGCAGGGGAGGTTTCCTTTTCAACCCCGGCCAGAATAGACCCAAAACCCAGCCGAAGTGACTGGAGAGGCCAGGTGGGAGCGAGACTGGGGCGCTTCCACGCACAATGGCTAAGGATAACCCAGAACACCTACATTCTGGAGGCCATCCACAGGGGGTACAGAATAGAGTTCACAAGGGCCCCCCCTCAGAGATTCTTTGCAACACCCCTGCCAAAGGACAGGGCTATGGCGGATGCGCTGGTGGACCTCCTACAAAATATGCTCAGTCAGAACGTTATCTGCCAGTTGAGAGAAGAGGAAAGGGGAAGTGGATTCTTCTCCCATTTCTTTCTAAGGAAAAAACCGTCAGGTACTTACAGGATGATATTGAATCTGCGGAAGGTGAACGAGTTCGTGAGGCCCAGCAAATTCCGTATGGAATCCATACACACGGTGAAGGAACTCCTTTCACCTGGGGTGTTCATGGCCTCGATAGATCTGCAAGACGCATACCTACATGTCCCGATAAGAGAAGATTCCAGGAGATTCCTGAGGTTTGCGCTGGAAGGAGAAAAGGGTCCGGTGCTATTTCAGTTCAACACACTCCCCTTCGGCCTGTCGTCGGCCCCGAGGATATTCACCAAGATTTTAGCGGAGCCTTTAAGAGTTTTGAGACTGGAAGGGATAAACATTATCCCCTATTTGGACGACCTGCTTGTATTTGCGGACACAGAGGGAGGCCTGAGATCGTACATCGAACGTACGATATCTTTTCTGGAAAGTCTGGGGTGGCTTATCAACAAGAAGTCACAGCTAACCCCCTCCAAAATGATTACGTACTTGGGGTACGTCCTGGACTCCGCACAGGCCCGATCGTACCTAACATCAGAAAAAGCCCTCAACCTGCGGCAGGACACAAGGGCCCTCCGGAGGATGTCGACCTGCACGGTCAGGACCGCGATGAGAATAATCGGGCGGATGACAGCGGCAATTCCAGGGGTGCAATGGGCGCAACTTCACTCCAGGGTGCTGCAAAATCACACCCTTTCCCACTGGGACAGCAGCCGAGCAGGTCTGAGTTCCAGGATCCGCATCACGCACGAAGTGAAGGAATCGCTAAGGTGGTGGGGAAGCAGCCTCACCTTGGAACGAGGAAGAAGTTGGAGGCTGGCCAACCCACTGCGGATCACCACGGATGCAAGCATGACTGGTTGGGGCGCCCATATGGAAGACGGCCTGGCCCAGGGCACGTGGAGTGCAGTAGACTCCAGCAGGTCGTCAAATTACAGGGAGCTGCTGGCAGTTTTCAAGGCACTTACGACCTTTCAGGAAAAGATAAGGGGGAGAGGTGTCCAGATTCTCTCCGACAATACCACTGCAGTGGCGTATTTGAACAGGCAGGGAGGCACAAGGTCCCCAAGGCTGATGGAGTTGGCCGGATCCCTCCTGAGCTGGGCGGAGGAAAACCTGGAGTTCATCACGGCAGTACATCTGAAAGGGGACCTGAACCAGTTGGCGGATCAACTGAGCCGGAGAGAGGTCATCCAGACAGAATGGTGCCTCAGCCAGTCAGCGTTCGATCAGATTTGCCCCAGGTGGGGCTCCCCCTCTATCGATCTATTTGCCAACGGCCAGAACACAAAGCGGGAAAGGTACTTCTGCCTGCAGAAGGACCCCAAAAGCGAGGGGATAGATGCGCTAGCCCAGCAGTGGGAAGGAGGCCTCCTTTATGCCTTCCCTCCATTCAGACTACTGCCGAAGGTGATTCAGAAGATGCGGGTGTCTCAAGCCAAAGTTATTCTGATTGCGCCATTCTGGCCCAAGAGATCTTGGTTCTCCCGGTTGAAGGAGCTCAGTTTAGCAGACCCTTGGATGATACCACCCACGCGCGATTCACTCAACCAAGGGAGGGTGATGCATCCTCATCCAGAAAGGCTGTCCTTAGCGGCGTGGCTTCTGAGCGGGACAGGCTAGCGGAAAAGGGGCTCTCGGCAAGAGTGGTCGCCACCCTTTTGGATGGCCGGAAGAGGTCGACGAACGCCTTGTACGACAAGGTCTGGAAGAAGTTTTCCGCCTGGAAGGTCAGAAACGAAGCACCGGGCACGCCCATTTTGCATACAGTTCTTGAATTCCTTCAAGCCGGGGCGGATAAGAGTCTGGCCGCCAATACCCTCAAAGTACAGGTAGCGGCTCTGTCGAACTTTCTCGAGCTGAGGTTGGCGGCAGACCCATTAGTAATCAGATTCCTGAGGGCTATCTCCAGGCGCCGTGCCCCGTCCTTGCCAAAACTTCCATCATGGGACCTGGGCACAGTCCTGAAGAGCTTTCAGCGGGGGCCTTTCGAACCGCTGGATGAATGTTCGCTCAGATCTTTGACTCTTAAAACCATCCTCCTCACGGCACTAGTTTCTGCCCGCAGGGTCAGCGAGTTGCATGCCCTTTCAGTGATCGAGCCGTACTGCACCATCTTATTGGATAGAATCATCCTCCGCACGGACGCGGCCTTCCTACCTAAGGTCACGTCACACTTCCATAGATCTCAGGAAATAGTAATACCTTCCCTGGAGGCCGATCCGGGCAGCGCGGAGGACTGTAGCAGGTTAGACGTAAGACGGTGTTTGATCACGTACATCGAACGCACAAAGACATGGAGACGCTCGTCCCGGCTTTTCGTCCTATTCCAGGGACCAAGGAAGGGGGACGGTGCCTCCAAGGGCACCATCGCCAGATGGATCAGAGAGGCAGTTTCGGAAGGTTACAAGTCGGCAGGCCTGTCACCACCGCCCGGCCTAAAAGCCCATTCCACAAGGGCCACTGCGGCCTCCTGGGCGGAAAAAGGGGGGGCCTCCCCCGGACAGATCTGCAGAGCCGCGACGTGGTCCAGTTTCGCCACCTTCACTAAACATTACAGGCTGGATCTGATCGGCAGCAAGGACCAGGCATTTGGCAGGAAGGTCCTACAAGCAGGGTGCCCGCCCTAATGTACGTATTTCTATTCTACTCCTCTCAAGTGAGCTGTCCTAGAAGATGACTCGGGAAAACGCAGTTATTTACCTGTTAACTGTATTTCCAGGAATCTTCTAGGACAGCGTAACTCCCCCCCGATTACTGTTTGATCACACGATTATGTGCAGGTATGTTGCGAACCTATGGGGGATATCTTTATTACTGGTTTTCTTCTTTGTTTTTCTCCTAGGCCTTCGGTCATATTCTTATACTGGGGGCCAATGGGAGAGAGGACGCCTATAAAGGGGAAAAAAAGGTGGAGCGGGTGTTTCCTGGGAGGAGCCCTATCTCTCAAGTGAGCTGTCCTAGAAGATTCCTGGAAATACAGTTAACAGGTAAATAACTGCGTTTTTTTTTAGCAAAGACATGTCGCAGAATGCATTTTGGCAGAAGTTTATGACTAAATTTGATTTTTAAATTTTTTTTTTTTACTGGACACGTTTTATAGCAAAAAGTCCAAAATATTGTTTTTTTTCCTCAAAATTTGCAGCCTTTTTTTTTATAGCGCAAAAAATAAAAACTGCACAGGCGATCAAATACCACTGAAAGAAAGCTCAGTTTGTGGGGGGGGGGAAGTAAATTTCATTTATGTACCATATTGCATGTCCGCAAAATTGTCCGTTAAACTAGCGCAGCGCTGTATAGCAAAAAAATGGTGTAAATTGCAGTATCTATACCATAGTTTGTAGACGCTATAACTTTCACACAAAGCAATCAATATACACTTATTGGGATTTTTTTTTTTTTTTTACCAAAAACATAGCAGAATACATTTTGGCCTAAATTTATCATCAACTTTGAGTTTACTATATATTTTTTTATAGCTGAAAGTAAAAAAAAAATATAGTTTTTCTTCAAAATTTTTGGCCTTTTTTTGTTTATAGCGTGAAAAATAAAAAAAGCGCACAGGTGATCAAATACCACCGAAAGAAAGCTCTATTTGTGTGAAAACAAGGACATAAATTTCTTTTGGGTGCAGCATTGCATGACCGCGCAATTATCAGTTGAATTAGTGCAGCGCCGAGTAGCAAAAAGAGGCCTGGTCATTAAGGGGGGTAAATCCTCTGGAGATCAAGTGATTAATATATATTTTTGCTTTTTATTTCATCTTCAAATTAGCACACATTAAGAACTCAAATTGTCAATTTATGAAAATTAGTAGGAAATCTCCCTAATTCCAGATATCTGCCTGTTTTCGTATATATGGATTATTTTCTCAGAGCTCAAGTTCTCACAGTATGGGGGAATCCATGGTTGTACCACTGTACTTACTAAAAATGTTCATGAAAAATGAACACTAATGCAGTCAATGTTTGGGAAAGGCAGGCAAATTAAGACGTCCTTACAGGCATACTTGTGGGTCAGTAGTTAAAGGCCAAGTTCACATTTGGAACATGTTGTTACATATTTCAGCTCCCGTACACATGTATTTTACTTTCTTTCACCAATTTGTGCAAATAAAAGCAGAAAAAAAAAAAAAAAAGACCAGGAATACATTCTGGAGGCTTGGTATTCATGGCAATCTGCATCAATTTGCTTAAAATATGCTAACATCCCTTTATGTACTTTCTTTGCCACATAATCTACAACATCACAGTTGCTCTGCGCCCCATCTTTGCTTTGGTTCTTTAAAAATTCCGGTAACAAAACTGGAATTTACATTAGGATCATGAAGTATCATTAGGGTGTGACTCATTAACTTGGAGAAATGAAAACACCCAATTTTTACAATGTTTATTTACCTTGTAAAGAAAAGACAAAAAAAGTTGGTTAATATAAAATACTTCTTACGAAACACCGTAACTTTCTTAAAATCTGTCCTGTTGCTTCAATTATTGCCCCCGGCTCCTCTCACTTGTTCACACAATAAATATTTTTGTAAAACAAATCTTTTCTATGCAGGGAATCACAAACAAGAGTGTTTGTGAAAATACATGACCCCTTTTGTAGCAGATAAATCCCCCCCACCCCCTCCCTTCTGAAATTACCAAGCTACTAATTCTGACGATGTTGTATGTACTTTTAATAACAACCATACCCTAGAGGAACAACAGAACCTCTAACAGAAAACACATAGATCACCCATGCATCCATTATCTACATTAAACAGGTTTGTAATCTAGTTTAGACTCCAGCTTCTTAGAATCCGCAACTTTTCGGACTGCCTTCATGAAGTCTTCCTGGACGACAAAGTCACGATCTGCCCGAATTGCAAACATACCTGCAATAATGATTATAAAAAGAATAGATTACAACTCCTGAAACAAAAAACCAAAAAAGAAAAAAAAAACCAAAAACACACATTTTAGGTAGCTAAAGCACTGTGTATCAAACTTTTTTTGGCAATAAAAATATTTAATATTTGTTTTTGCCTTTTCCATTCTTTGTTATATCTTAGGTTGCTGATCTTTCAGCCCCTTTGCAACCACCTCATGTCTCTGTGCACTCTGGCGATGGCTGCATGGCATTTCTCAGGGTGCATTTTCTGGTGGTGACAACAGTGGGCCACATGTCAAAATAGCTACTTGCTACTCTTCATCAAAAGCCTCTGACAGGGTGACAAGGCAGAGTACAACTGGCAGGCAAGTGCAGACTGTTGTCACCATATATCAGAAGTGCCTGAACAAGGACCTTCATGGCAAGATCACCACGTATTCTTACAAAAGGAAGGTGGAAGATTCACCCCCGTTTCACATCTATGCAGGTGGTGCCAATGCGGATCCGCACAAAAATCCATGCAGCCGCACCACCCGCACAGGGAAATTCAGACCTGCGGGGGCCATTTAGTTCTAATCGCACGCCGCCCACACTGGAGAACGCAACTGTACTGGGAACCGAGGTTCCTGCGCGGGCTGCATTTTCCAAAGTGGTTTGCTTGTTAGGGAGATCCAACCTGTCTACCGCTACTATCAAAAGTGAAAAGTAAAAAAACAAAAAAAGTTTTTGTGACACCCTGGGATCCCCACACATTTTTACACACAGGGATTGTAACACCCACCTCCCCCCCCCCCTTTTACTCTATTAAAAGTTAGAAGAGGAGTTTTGCCTACTTTAAGGGTTCATGTACACTGCAGCTGATAAACTTGCATTCAGCTTTTCTGTTTTGTTTTTTTTTTTTTTTTTAGCAGCCAGTTTCTCCCTAAGGTTTTCCTATGTGTCCATCTACACAGTCATTTTTTTTAATGCACCAAACTTGCATTCAGGAGTAGATTTTATCAGCGTTTCAAATGCCAAACGCTTGTAAACGCAGCTAACCGCATTTATAAGCGTTTTAGTTTAGAAGCGTTTTTAACTGTGCCATGTCCAGAGCCTTTTTTCATCACCAGAAAAGCATGCAAAGCTTTTCCATGTATTCAAATGGAACCGGTACACCAGCGCAATCAGTTCCAGGTTTTGCGTGAAGGAAAAAAAAAAAAAATGGTAGAACGTGCCGCATTATGCTCATGATGGGATCCATAGTGAATACAACCAGAAAAGACAGGTCACCTCAACACATACTGCTCACTCTGCTTCTGCGCTCTCTATTTCTCTCAAAGTGACTGAAATAGTTAATTTTTTTTACTGTTTTTCAGTGCATCCTGGAAGGTCTGAGGTTCTTAAAAAAATGCTTCTAAACACAGTATGCAAACGTTTTTCAGCAGTTTCCATTGTTCAGAAGAGTTTTCCAAACGTCCCATGTACATGAATCCTAAGCAGCACATTTAGATTCAAATGTTCAACACGGACAAACTAATCTTACATTAAAAATGCTGCAGAGTTCAGGAAGATGAGAGACATCGTTGACAATATGAATCACCCCCCTTACCAGCTTCAGTGCAGACATTTCTCAGATCTGCTCCATTAAATCCATCTGAAAGCTTCACAATGGCTTCATAATCTACAAAAAAAAAAAAAATGAAAAGAAAAGAAAAAAGCCACTAGGTCAGCATTAAGTATGTATGTCTATAACAACGCTGCTTAAATTAATCTAATATTCAAGAATAGCTGGTGTTCACTACACTAGACCCCCCCTACCCCAAAGATCCTACATAAACGGGAACATGCACATTTGTGCCATACCTGCAGACTGTTCCCCCACTCAGGTGCTTCAAGGCAAATAGGTGAGAAAAAAAAGTCTAACATGTACATTGCAGCTAGTGGGTTAGTCTGCTTTGCTTTTGACCATATTCTAGTTGTGCTTTCAACATTGACAGTAAACATTCAATTTTCATTTAAATATTTTGAATCTGAAGTTCAAAAGCAAAATAAATAAAAAAAACAAAACAAAAAAAAACAGATCTTGCATGAGAGACAGACCTCTTTATGATTAAATGACATGTGCCAGCATGCACTGAACAGGATATTAGAACTTTCATATCCAGCACTATCAAAGAGCTATGCAAGGAGAGACCTGCTTGTTAATTAGAACTGAGGGAAAACCCAATCTCAATGCTGTAATTCCTTCAATAAAGGCCCACCGCAACAGACTAACCCTACTGGATAGCTTACTTCCTTTAATTCTCTACAGGACTACATAAATGGCAGCAGGGTCCTCCCCTTCCATGCGCTGCCAGGGGAGGGGGTGACACCATTTCCTGTTCTCTTTGACTCAGCAGCCTAATCCACCCATGCAGCAATGTTCAAGTGAATGTTCTTGACATTTTGCAAGGTTTTAGTCTGCAAAGTCAGCACCTTTAACATGTGGAGGTTTTAAAACCACGTTACTATAGAACTAAAGTGATTTCAGATACTAGAACATCTATGTGTACAAAAAGGGACAAATTGGTACAAAAACAGTGACAGCTGACAAGTTTATTTTACCTATTTCACCATGTTTGGTAATAGGGCCAGCATGGATCTTCAAAATATCTAACCTGGCTTGCTCATTTGGCAGTTCAATATCTGGAAAAAAAAAATAAAAATAATTATGCACCAAAATTATGACCAAAGGGAAATGAAAAATTGAATGAAGAACCCATCACCCATGTAGAGAGACATACGTATTTTGCGATCAAGTCTTCCAGGGCGTAGTAAGGCTGGGTCCAAAGTGTCTGGTCTGTTGGTGGCCATTATCATTTTTACTCTATGCAGAGTATCAAATCCGTCCATCTGATTTAACAACTAGTAAAAAAAACAAAAATTTCCATGTTTAATACAAGGTTTGAAAAGGTCTGACTAGTTGCTATGGAGAATAGGCACATTTCCTTTAAAGGCACTTAAGCCAAAATAATTTACTAGCTGAGATTGGTCTGGCTGGTTACTGCTCCAGCAACATACCTCCATTAGAGTTCTCTGAATTTCTCGGTCAGCAGAAGTACCTTCTGAAAACCGCCGACCACCTTACAAGGGGAAGCAAAAGAAACAGGCCAAGGTTATTATTGAACAGTTATATTTCAGTCAAAAGATACATTATATATAGTGCACGGGTAAGTAACCTCTCTAAAGGGGGAAAAAAAACAAAAAAATTACATTAAGCGAGATCTTATTACAAGACTGTGGGCGCTTTTTTTTTATTACAGAAGAGACACAAAGTTAACTTCCTGATAGCAATCTCCTCAAGAATATTTTATTACAGCTACTTTATATAGTGCTGACAATTTATGCAGCGCTTTACATATATAATAACACATTCACATCAGTCCCTAACCCTCAAGGAGCGTACAATCTAAAAAAAAGGTCCTTAACTTACGTTCATACATACACATACCAGGGCCAATTTAGACAGGATCCAATTAACCTACCAGCGTGTTTTTGGAAACCGGAGCATGTGGAGGAAACCCACGCAGGCATGGAGAACATGCAAACTCCAGGCACGTGGTGCCGTGGTTAGGATTTGAACCGACAACTCCAGTGCTGCCAGGCAGAAGTGCTAACCATTTAGCCACTGTGAATATACACGGAACTGTGCATGCGCAGCTCAAGGTGCATTCTTAGCAGTTACTGTGTGCTGAAAACTTATGAACTTCTGCACATGTGCGAAAGTGAAGGCATCCTGTGCTGACCAATGGAAGTAGCAGAAGACCCTACATTGGGAGGAAGTTAGGAAGAAGATACTAGCACCAGTCCAGTCATGGACGACAGCTCATTGTGAAGCGAAAACAAACAAAAAGCACACAGACTTTACGCATTACCTCAGTAAGCAAAAAATGTTTTATTAGATATAGAATAATACTCACAGACGACGAACAATATCATGCATTTATGTCCTCCAGGGGACTAAGGATTGAAGCAGCCTGGGCAAGTCCTATCATAGGAGTGGACACACAGGATACAGCCGATGCGTTTCGAAGGGCATCCCTTCTTCATGAGTGCTCTTCGCTATATATATATATATATATATATATATATATAAAATTTTTGGCTTACTGAGGTGATGCGCAAGGTCTGTGTGCTGTTGGTTTTCGCTTCATAGTATTGGTCGGGCTTCCCCAGGATTGTTTGGAGCTGCACAACCCCAAATGCACTGGTGGTAGAAACTTTCAAGTCCTGGTTCCATCTATCTACCCCTGGTCGGGTCATAGAGCACAAGAGTGTCTGTTTTCTTCCTTATCGACAGCTCATTGGAACAGAGGCATGTAACCCCCGGTTCACATATATGCGGGCATGCAGGGCACATTTTGCACGGGCATGAGAGCCCATTCATTTGAATGGACTCCTATGCCACACATGGAAGAAATCCCTGCAATTCCTTTGAAAACGCAGCCCGCACGGGAACCTCGGTTCCCAGTACGGTTGTGTTTTCCAGTGCGGATGGCGTGCCATTAGAACTAATGGCACCTGCCCACGGGTCAGCATTCCACTGTGCGGGTGGTGCAGCTGCACGGATTTTCATGCGGATCCGCAGTGGCACCACCCGCATAGATGTGAACCTAGGGTTAAATGGAAGCCTCCAGCAAGAGCAAACATGAGCAATGCTGGAGGCAAATTACAGCATGTACTAATTTTGGTAGCATAGTTATTAATGTGGAATGTATGTCCCTTGCTTTTATCAACTTATTATGGGTAAAGTTCCACTTGTTTAAAGTGCTTATTCACACCAGGGTACAGGCGTCAGTGTTTCTGCATGCATCCTGCAAGGACACAGACAATTGTTCTCTATGTGCCCTATTCGCAACACTAGTATCACAAGCAGATTTTTTTTTCTGAACAGAAATCTGCAACATGTATAAAACTTCTCTCTGCAAGTGAAATCTGCATGTCAGTTTCCATCAGTTTTTCTGCATGTATGGTGTGAACAAAGCCTTACTGCCAAACAATGAAAGAGGGCACTGGCATACTACTATAACCCGTCAGGCAAGGAACTTGCAAAAACAAGACTAATTTATTACACAGAGTTCAAATGAAGCACAGTGGACCTTCTTCAGGCACCAATAGGAGTTCACCAAAACACTGGCTGTCTGGTCCTTAACTTTTAAACAAGATTCTCCCATAAAGTCAAAGAAAACAGAATTACTACTTTCTAAGGGATCCCAAATCACACATTCATAGATTTATTAGACCATAACGTCTTGTGCCTTACCTATGGCATCAATTTCATCCATGAAAATGATACACGGTTGATGGTCTCTGGCATAATTGAACATTTCTCTAATAAGGCGAGCGCTTTCACCAATGTATTTGTCTACAATAGAGCTGGATACAACCTGGCAAAATAAGGGAAAACAGGGTAAAACAAGCCAAAACTACAGAAGCAAAAAATACAATGCAGAAGATAAAAAAAACAAAGAAAAAAACAAAAAAAAAAAAAAACACCAAAAACTGTAACAGTCTTGCCTTACAGGTCAAAAGACAAACAAAACCAGCGCTCCAATCTTCATGCAGACTAAAAGAAATTCAAAATGCCAGACGAAGAAGAGGTGCTGCCCTTCAAAGATTGGGAAATCTGAACACTGGTGAAAAAAAAAAAGCAGACAAGGGCGCACTCTCATTGTGCATTACCGTGGTACCCCACGTATTGAATAGACAAATGGATATATACTCACAAACCAGCAAAGATAAAAGGCAAAATATGTGGTCTGCAATAACAGCCACACAAATGCTGTGCCCTAAATAGGGATAACTAACGCGTTTCGGGAGATGAACCCCCTTCCTCAGAGCTCTCCTGAAATGCGCGTAGCTTATCCCTATTTAGGGCACAGCATTTGTGTGGCTGTTATTGCGGACCACATATTCTGCTTTATCGTCGTTGGTTTGTGAGTATATATCCATTTGTCTATTCAATACGTGGTGTACCATGGTAATGCACGATGAGCGTGCGCCCTTGTCGGCCTTACAGGTGTACACACCAATATTTCTCTTTTTTTTTTTCCGGGAAATATTTATAGGGCAATCAATAATTTTATACTGAAGGCCTCATTCACAACATACGTGCAGAAAAATAGACAAACTGACATGCAGATTTCAATTGCAGAGGCATCAGTTTTCATGCACAATTAGAGTTTTATACATGTTGCAAATTCCTGGGCAGAAAAAAAAAATCTGCATGCGATACACCTGTTGTGGTGTAAACAGAGCACAGAGAACAATTGATTTTGTTGTGCCCTTACAGAAAAAAAACCCGATGGCTCTGCACCATGGTGTGAATGAGTCCTAAAGGAGGGACATATTTTTAGTGATTACTTTGGCACATTATACGTTGCTAAAAAAAAAAAAAAAAATATATATATATATATATCTCTATATCTCTATATCTATATCTATCTCTCTATCTCAGACAGCCAAACTTTAGATTTCAAGCATAGGTCCTCCAAGCGGAGCTTTAATCTACTTACATATTCTGCATTCCCTGATGCCCATAAAAGTGTATGGGCAATGAGTTCTTTTTGGTTACTACCACCTTTACATTCATTTTTTTCTAGTGAAAGGATTCTCTTTAAAAGGAAACCTGTACTGGGGAAAACATGCAGAGCGTCATTGTCACCCACCTTGGGAAAATAGTTGCCTGGCTTTACTACATTTGACCCAAAACAGGTAGGTAAGCAGCTTAGGTCACACTGCAGCCAGCACTCCCAATCTGAAAACTGGTTCAGGGACATTAGCCCTGTTCTGAATACACAGGATCAAAAAAGGAAAGTAAAACTAGTAAATTTTAGAAAGAGTCAGCTAGAAATAGAACCTTCCATAGCTCCTCAGTACAAAAATTTCATGAAAGAAAGTAGGATTTGATAGATCCATTCAGGTGCAATAAAAAGATTACCTTTAGAAAATTGCAATCCAACTGACTGGCAACAGCCCTTGCCAAGAGTGTTTTTCCAGTACCTTCAAGAAACAAGGAAATGGTTAAACCGATATCATGCAAGGAATTTAACAATCAACCAATAGGCCTAAAAGCCAAGTCCACCTTTTGCAAAAAAGTAAAATGCTGCAAAAATGGTCTCAGGATCAATGTGCATCTATCAGTTTTGCATAAAAGCCTGACGTAGACTGGCCGACAGAGCAGTAAGCATGGTATGGAAAAGGCTGGCACACAAGTGTCTTCAGCTGATAATTCTTATAGGAGGAAAGACAGATACAAACCTGGTGGGCCATAAAGCAGGCAACCCTTTGGAGGAATAATCCCCACACGTTGAAACAGCTCTGGGTTTGTGAGGGGAAGTTCAATGACCTGTGAAAAGACAAAATTAAAAAAAAAAAAAAGTTAAAGTGCTTCTGAACCTCCCCCCCCCCATTAAATAATGTATTATACTTACCTGCCCCGATACCCCCCTCTTTTTTTGGGGTCCCCCACCAGCGCTCCTGCTCTCTGGCAAATGCCCCCATGGGAAGCAGCTTCCTACGGGGCACTCATGCAAGCTTGACCATGAGCTGCACTGCCTGCATCTATAGACAGTGCAGCTCGGTCTTAACTAAGGTTTTTTACCTTAATGCAGACAATTCATCAAGGTAAAAAAAAACCTTTAGCGCCACTTTAAGCTCCAGAAAATATTTGTGTCCAACCATATTGCCTGAAATCTTAATGGATGAATAGTACAAATTAAAGGCCTAGCATTATAGCATTAGGCAACCCTGGGCAGGTTAGCTAATAGTAAGTAACTACTTACTGCAACAGTCCTACCATAAGCACAGCCTGGAGGGATCCTAATGGTTGCTCCCTCAATAAACATTGGGTAAAGTACAAGCTGCAAACAAGTGGGCAGTCCCTGCCCCAAGCCTGTCAGATGTAGACCCCAACACTCATCTGCAGCCCACAGAGACAGCTTTGTGCCAATTATGGGTGCATAGGAAGGATGGGTGCAGAGACTGTCAACACTGAAAAAGCTGAGCAACTGTAGGACTGCTGCACCTAGGTGTTATTTACCATCAGCAAACAAGAGCACAGGCCTCCCCAACTGTGTAGTGCCATCATCCTAAGGTTCCAGGTAGGACCTTCATAGCAAGGACATCAGCAGTGCAATGATGTTCATTCACAGTCTACTGAACAGAAAGGTGACACAAAGCAGGTCACATTTTTTTCCTTAACCACAAAACTGTTCAGCTGCAATTCTACTTTTAAGAAGACCAAGACCAGAAGAACAAGTAGCAGGATAACCAAATCTACTATGTAAACTGTACTGATGACTGAGGAAAAAAAAAACCCCACACTCACCTCTCTGAGTTCCCGGATCTGTTCTGAGAGCCCACCGATTTCAGAATAGGAAACGTTCCCAGGATCCTCATGAGACATGTTATACACAAGAGGATCTACTTCACGGGGCAAATAACTGCATAATAAGGAAAATAAATATGAAGTCAGGTTCCAAGTGAAAAGTAAATTCACAGACAGGAGCTTAAGAGTCCATCCTCCTGTCACGGATAAAACGCACGCCGCCCATGGCGAATAGCTAACACAGGTGTGGTCCGTGACAGCGGTAAGACGGAATGAGGGGGCTTTACTGTGAGCATAGAAGACTGGCCCTGATACCCCTTCACAGCCCATACTGCCTCTGGCCACCACTAAAGGGAGACTCCACTCCAAACCAGCTGGCTGACCACACACAGATAGATACGAATCTTACATACACTCTTAAGGGTTGGGGAGCAGTCTATCAATTAGCACACCCTTCTATGATTCCTCCAGTTAGAACTCTGGTGTTACTCACTTTTCGACACTCCCCCACAAAACAATAATAGCTTGTTGGGTGGTGGACCCAACAGTTGCTGTGCCACACACACACACCTGCTACTTTACAATCTGCCAACACGCAGTACAATTTCATACAGATTGGCAATATACTTAGATCAAGCACATAGACAATACAGTCTCTCCAGGGATACGAGCCCGAGCGCAAATACACAAGAAGTCACATTCATTTTATGATCTAATATCCTGAAAGTGGGCAGTGCATAAAATATGTACAAAGAAAAGAAAAAAGTGTTACAGAAAATACAAAAAAGAAGGAAGGACACACAACTAGCTCTTTGCTTTAAAATAAAACTTTTTTTTACGAAGGTTTATCCTGCGACTGGAGTAAGTCAGAAGAAAGTCCACGATTTGCCAGTCATATGGAACATCTCAGGGTCCTCAGTTTATTAAAATATGGAGGCGCTAGACTTTAGCCCTTGGCCAATCAACCCTGGGGATGGATATGTAGTCTAAAATGTGTCCAATCAGAAGGAATTATTTTCATCTCTCTGCAACTAATATTTTAGCTTTTATGAGAGATGAAATGGATTCCTCTGATCTGTGGATAGAATTCAAGGCTGACAGACATTTTGGAGACTTCTCCCTGTCCCCTGCGGTTTCTTGAAGCCCAAATGGCCAGAGCTCTTCTTTTAGAATTCAAGGTGGTGAGAAATCCATGTCCACCCTGGTGTGAAAGTTTTATTGGCATCTAGGTGACAACTCTAGGCTAGCAGCTTACTCTGTCCTTTCAAATGGTAATTGGTGAACATATGTAATGTACAGTGC